>NW_005873428.1:15499-17054 GCF_000147115.1 Myotis lucifugus
AAAAAAAAAAAAAAAAAAGATTCGAGAGTCAAATTTGGCTCTTCTTAAAAATAGCTCCACACTAGTTTTAAGTTCCAAAGCGCGAGAGATATTTGGGTTCTAAAAAATTTATGTGTAGTGCTGCTGTGCACTCACCTCATTTCTTGACAATTTCTGACCTTCTGGAGAGTCTCTAAGAGTCTGATCGATTTATGTAGTAGTGATCTCTGAGTCTGCTGTCGATATCATACAAACGGCTGACGATAGCGGCACAGCATCACTAGTCTTGCAAGAGAAAAAGGTACATAATTTGATAAGAAAGCTTCCATAGAAAGTCCCAGTAGCAAAATGATGAATCCAATATAAAAAAAAACCAGATGCATTTGTAAAAATCCCGGGGAAACCATCCCTGCCATATCCCCAGCAACCAGCTCCTCTGGTCGGAAGCTTTAGAAAATGGGATCATGATGACTCTATGACTCTTATCTGGTATTAAATGCAGCTCTTGGACAATGGGAACCAGCACACAGCCTTCGGGATGAAATGAAAAATCCACAGTAGACTTTTTTTTTTAAAATATATTTTATTGATTTTTTTCAGAGAGGAAGGGAGAGGGATAGAGAGCTAGAAACATCGATGAGAGAGCAACATCGATCAGCTGCCTCCTGCACACCCTCCACCAGGGATGTGCCCACAACCAAGGTACATGCCCTTGACCAGAATCAAACCTGGGACCCTTCAGTCCGCAGGCCGACGCTCTATCCACTGAGCCAAAACAGTTAGGGCTAGACTTTTAATAATTATAGCTATTACTTTTGTCAACACTAGGCCAAAGTCACCACTATTTAACACATAACCACATATCTCAACAAAAAAGCACAATGAGAACACCTGTGTTAATAAATCTCCCCAACAGCTCAAGGAACTCATTAGCTATAAGAAGGTCAGCAAAGGTATTTAACTTCTCTAAACTGTTCCTCAACATAAAGATAATAACTTCTAACTTCTAGGGATAAAGAATAGAGGTTAAGTCAGGTCAGTGCCTGGCACATTGTAAGCACCTAATAAATGATAAATGTTTTAATTACTCCTCCCCTTTAGCAAATTAAAAATAGAAGAGGAAAGATTGGCACTGTTGTTTTCATGATTCTGAATTTCTAAGCACCTTACTTACCAAGTATGTTACCTCCTTTCACCCATGAGCACAGATGAAACTAGTCTATTGCCTTTGGATCTTCCTTTTCAGGTCTTCCTTTTCCCTTGCATACTTTATTTTCCCTTGCATAAGAGGCATTAAGGTTTTGCCAAGAGTCCTACTAGCTTATTTATTTTATAAGGCACTACTGAGAGTTAATTTTAAAGTCCTTCTGGTGGGGAAATGGTAACATAAGCACAAATAAATGTCATCATTACCATTTTCTCCTAAGATGACGACGATTAAGCTTTCCACTATGTCTAAGTGATTAAAAATTACACAATTTCAATTTTGACCATCAGCCATTCTTATTCTGGTTCAACTCCCTCCCATTACTGAAGAGGAAGATAGGCCATCTCAGATGCCTCATCTAAGGGACTT
>NW_005873428.1:30510-32020 GCF_000147115.1 Myotis lucifugus
GGTTTCCTTGGGTAAAATGATGCCCAATTTATGATTATGACATCTTAAAGATTCTGTGCCTCTTATAACTCTATCTTCAAGTTTGAGCCAACATTGTTAGAAGTAAATTATTGAGAAACTAAGTTTTATTTTAAAGAGAATTTAAAAACATAAGGCAAGCTTCCCTCTGCCTTTCGTTTCAGTTCTCAACTCTTGATGCTCTTCCCCTGCCCTCATCCCATTTCCAAGGCCATTAAACACCTTCAAAAATGTTTTAAGGTCCTCTGCTCATTTTGAAAATGATCCTTGAATTAAAAACCTGAGTTGAAGTCACCTACTTGGTGAATTCTTCCCACTCATAAGTGTAAATGAAACTCACTAAGCCCACTTCAAATTCTGACTCTTCTAAAGTTATCATCTCAAAGTTGATGGGCAAATAGCACTTGAGCTGCCAAAGTAGCATTGAATAGACAGATAAGCTCAACGAGTGGATATAAACAAATGAAGAAAAACACAGCTTCCAGAAGCAGGGGTTCCCGTTAAAAACCATTGTAACAGCCCCAGCTGGTGTGGCTTAGGTGGTGGCAGTGTCATCCCATACACCAAAAGGTTTCTGGTTTGATTCTCCATCCATGTTTCTTTCATTCATTTTTATCTCTCTCTCTCTCTCTCTCTCTCTCTCTCTCTCTCTCTCTCTGTCAATAAAAATATATCCTCAGATGTGAGAAATGGCTCCCTTGTTTGAACTTCAATTGATGGGCTGGGAAACAGAAGCATGGTGAAAATGAGACTTTTAATAACACTCTCGAGAGCAGACATCCACTGTACAGGCACACAGGCAGGGCAGGAAAATAGTCTATTTATTTAGTCCCTCCTCCGGTTCCTCATTGGCTGAGTACTATTTGGTCACCTGTTTCCTAATACGTTGCCTAGGTCTTGCTGTCTCCCATTGGGCCATTTTAAATATTGGGCTGAGACCTTTCTAGCTGTCTCCACCGCCCCTGTCTAGCTGAGGCACATGCCTCAGGGGTTTCCACCATGTTGGCCCACGTGCGCAGTTAGTTGCTCCCACATCTTCTTCCCTCCTCCCCACATTCTGTTCGCCCTGGGGAAATTCAGCAAATTCCATCAGAAGCCGACCATGCTGGAGATGGATCACAGAGGTCCATTTCCTACATCAGGTGAGGATTTAAAAAAAACACACACTGTTGTAACAATGCAAAAGAGATGAAAAGGAGTGGAGCTGGAGAGGAAGGAGCAGCTGCAAGAGCTATTTGAGATGCACAATTGACAGGAGGCTAATTATACTTTATCTGCTGAGCTGACTGCGTTTTACCTGGGGCTAGGTGCCTTCCCTGCCACAGAGCTCTTCCTACACAACAGCACTCCCATAAAACTCCATTTAGCTAATGCAATGGGAGAATTGTGACCCTAAAGAATTTATGAATCTTGAGCTACTCCGGACTAATGTATCTCCTTTATTATCCTGGTAAACCCCCAGCAAAGCAGGAAATAACCCAAATGCTCATTC
>NW_005873428.1:32120-39413 GCF_000147115.1 Myotis lucifugus
CATTCGGCGCGTCACATTGTTAGGGATTTTTACAAAAAACCCAGGCTTGAGGTTTCTCATATGTACTTTAGCACAAACAGGACTTTCTCCTCACAGCACTGATAAAGGAACTCCAGCCTTTACCTGTGACTCCAGGAAAGACACTAAGAGAATCTTACTTATGAACCCCAGAATGCTTCTCATGTTGGCTTTACTCCTAAATTCTCTAGCTCCCTCAAACTACTCTATACTTTCTTTTTTACCAACCCCATTCTCTGAAATTCTTTCCACGTCCCCCAAACTTGGAATTTATTTTCTTTCTCTTGCTAAAAAAACAACAAAGAAGAAACAGAAATGACATTCCAAAATGGAGTCACTTTTGGTAAACAATAGCACCAAACCAAAACTTAATAACTAACCTAATTGTAGTTTCAGCCTCTCTCAGAAGTGGAATTTTACAAATCAGTCTGGAATTTTCTGGTCAATACCAATGAGGTAAATTGTCCAGTGAGCCCTCTCCAGCACCCCTCCCCAAGAAGGGGTAATCTGCATGATAAAAACCCTCTCAGTCTGTTCCTCCAAAAAGAAGATGCCCAGGTGTAAAAATAATCTTCTTTTCCCTTTAATGGCTCCCTTGCCCCACTCTTCTTCCTGGGCACAAACTGGACATTTTTGTTCAACCCGTGGGAGTGCCTGATGCACAGATGGCTTAATAAAGCCACCTAGATCCAATTTACTCAGTTGAATTTTGTATTTTAACACTCTGCTCTTACTTATATAGACTTTGCTTTACTTACTGGGAATGTTTCCCCTTCTCTTTTCACCTCAAGGGTTTGTAGCTACACAAAGGCACCAGCTCATGTGTTAGGTAGAGAAGTTAGACATGAGCGCTGGGGTGGGGCCTGCTGGGGTTAGACCAACATTGCCTTCAGTTGGCCTCTCTATGGGCAGCCCAGCAGTCAGCAGTTCCTGAAGCAGACCACCCGCAGGCAGGTTCGAAACCAGTCGGTTCTTGGCGGCTCAGGCTCAGAGGAAAAAGGCATGATGTCAATCTGACCTTACTAGGGCCCTGGACTAATCATAACAAAATTTGCATTGCAGTTTTCACACATACACACACACACACACACACACACCATGGGGATTTTTTGTATGCATTATGGGTAAAGGCATGTACAGAAGAAATATAGTTAGAGAACCCTTTTCTGTCAATCATCCCTGAATGCAAATGAAAGTCTCCATCCAGGAAATCTCTCATTTAAACCATATAACCTAGGAGTTTGGAGCCATTGTTGCTCTCAACTGGCCAGCTCCTCACTTGAAGTATCTAATCTAATAAAAGAGAAACATGCAAATTGACCTTACCTTTGCTATGCCCAAGCCACGCCCACCAGCCAATCAGAGTGACTATATGCAAATTAATCCAACCAAAATGGTGGCCGGCAGCCATGGAGCTGGAGCAAGCAGGAGGCTTGGTTGCCCCGGTGATGGAGGAAGCCAAGCTTCCCGCCTGTGCTGGCCGGCTGTGGCCTCTGCTAAAGGCAACAAAGTTTCAATTATAGAAGATAAATAAATCCCAGATACCTGCTTCCAGCCAGCCTCCACTGGGAGCTTGGTTGGCTAGGGGCCGTGGCCAGCCTGCAAACAGCCATAAGCCCCTCACCCAGGCTGGCCAGGCACCCCAGTGGGGACCCCCCACCCTGAAGGGGCTGTGGCCAGTCTGAAAACGGCCCTCAGCCCCTCACCCAGGCTGGCCAGGCACCCCAGCGGAAACCCCACCCTGATCCTGGACACCCTTCAGGGCAAACCAGCCAGTCCCCACCCATGCACCAGGCATATAATAAAAGGGTAATATGCAGATTGACCCTAACAGCAGAACGACTGGGAATGACTGGTCAGTATGACACACACTGACCACCAGGGTGCAGACATTCAATGCAGGAGCTGCCCCCTGGTAGTCAGTGCACTCCCACAGGGGGAGCTCTGCTCAGCCACAAGCCAGGCTGACGGCTGCCAGTACAGCGGTGGTGGTGGGAGCCTCTCCCGCCTCCTCAGCAGCGCTAAGGATGTCCAACTGTCCCCCAGGGAGCAGGCCTAAGCCAGCAGGTGGGCATCCCCCGAGGGGTCCCAGTTTGCGAGAGGGCACAGGCCGGGCTGAGGGACCGCCCTCCCATGAGTGCACAAATTTTTGTGCACCGGGCCTCTAGTATTTTCAATAAATCCCACTTTGCTTTGCATTCATTTTCATTGGCCTTAAAATCTTTTCTGCATTGATGAGAAGAACCAAGGTCCCAGCCAGTAACCCCAAATGGTAACACAAGTGTTTAGTAAGCACTGATGTCAAACTTGGGCTCAGTTCACACCCAGCAGTTTGCAAGTGTCCACCAAGTCAGCTGAGCTTTACTGTCATTGTGTTGCCTTTTCCAATTATCTGCTCAGAAGCAGAACCTCCTCTCAAGTTCAAGGGAGAGTAGGGAGCAGAAGTAAGTGAGAAAATACCTTTCCCTTCTGTGGGTGGGGATGGGAGAAAGGCTGGGAATACTCACATGTGAGCAGGTTGTGCATAAAATTTAGTATATACTCCTTAAGTGCATACATTGTATCCTATATATTAAAGAGCTAATATGCTAATTAGACCGGACAACAGAAGGACCTTCCGGAATGACCTTACGGACAACCTTCTGGAACAACCAGTGGGTGTGGCCATGGGGCCGAGAGGCAGCAGGGCTGCGAGGACTGGCCCCTTGCACGAATTTCATGCATCGGGCTCTAGTACAGTAATAAAGCCAAATCAAACTTATAATTTTTATTTTAAACACCAAAAAGCAATTAAATTCAAATTTGCCACATTGATTTAATGTGAAAATTAAAATTGTTTTGCTAAATCTAAGTTGCCACGTCACACCTATTAGTACATATGGCTTTGAGTTTGTAATACATATATTATCCTGTCACTATTATTCTCTATTCAAACTACTGTTTAGCAAAATAATTATTTCTGCAGTGCACAGGTGATGCCTACTTGGCTTTCACTTGACAAGAATGCTTCATTTACATATTAAGTCTTCTGTTTTTTTCTCACCAGTTTATGATGATTAAAGTAGAACTATTTGGGGCCAGCATAATTATAAACACAAATTTAAAAGGTGGCAAATAAATGAGATGATTTAGGAGATCCCATGTATACAAATACTAATTTTTTAGATTGGCATCAAAATGAAAGCACAGTGTTTTCTACTTTATGATACACAATGTATGATTCCTAGGAGGCCTTGAGCCTGAGACACTTAGCTCTAGGGTATTGCTTGGTGACTCCCTACCTTAATGCTAATATAATTCCTCTGTTTCATCCTTCTCCATTATTCACTTCCCCATCTTCATTAAAACCTTGTCTGGTAATTGCACTCTCTATTGTTATTATTTAATGAGTTAATGCCTGGTTTCTGTTAGATTTTATTTCCACTACCATCCCAAAGAGCAGTAATCAGCATCTTGTTCTAAATTTTATTTGGATCCTCCCACTATCTAAGGACATAATGTCCATGCTGAGTGCTCAGATAGTTTATCAATTTTTATCATTTTGTGTTCTTTTTCAGGCACTCACAAAGTCCTCCTTAGGTCCTCGTGTGGTATTACTTTGTAATTTCGTTTGACACCACCAATAACAGTCAATTACAGTTTGCCAATTTGGATCCTCTGAGAAGTACATTCCAAAACAGGACTAGAGGTGCAAGAGATTTATTGGAGGAAATGCCTGTGAAGGAAAGAAGCAAGAGAAGACAGCTAGAACCTGCAGACCACAATACAAGTCTGACATTTGTAAAATAGAAAGAAAAGTAGGAGTTGGGCAGAGGAGGCTTAAAGCTCAGTTCTTAGAAAGTCTCAGCCAGCCAGTGGTGGGAATTTGAGCTCGCTCTGGTGCCCACCATGGTTAGTGCTTGGCTGGGAGCAGCCTGAGAAGTGTGGCTTTGTATTCTTGCAGGGATGAGTCCGAAGATATGATGGCCAGGCGGGCTTTCAGTTCACTATGTTTCCCCGGCAGTCTCTCTTTTTGTGTGTGTGTGTTTTTTTAAATATATTTTTTATTGAATTTATACGAGGAAGGAAAGGGAAAGTGAGATAGAAACATCAGTGATGAGAGAGAATCATTGATTGGTTGTCTCCTGCACGCCTCCTGCTGGGGATGGAGCCCAAAACCCGGGCATATGCCCTGACTGGACATTGAACTGTGACCTCCTGGTTCATAGCTCGATACTCAATCACTGAGCCACACCAGCCAGGCCCCACTGCAGATTCTCTTAAGGGGACATTGGAGTGGCACACATCCATGACCACACATGTAGCTTAACATAAATGAATATAACTCCAAGTGTATATGCTTTCAATGATGTTGCATATAGACTCTGGCACATATATCTGCATTTTAAGCTTTATTACTAATTATAAAATAAACATCATATTTCAGAAACCATTGAACATGTGAGTGATTTAGAGAGAGAAAAATAGAGGCCTTTGATAAACTCCTAAGACTCTCAAGACTTCCAAGGAAGAAAGAAAGCCATTCCTCACACTTCCCTTCCCAGTCTTGAAGCATCTCCAGACTATGCCCAGTGCTTCAGCTCTCAAGTAACATTTTTAGCTACACAGCACCTCTCCTATGGAGGATGAGGTTTGAAAATAGATTATTCAACGTTCCCCCACATCTCTTAACGTTACAGAATAAGTTCCATGCTTCAATTATATTTTGCTGGGTTGTTCAGGTACAACTGCAATGTGTTCCCTATTGAAGTAACACTCAACAACTTGGGAAAACTCAAACATTCAAGTCAGCCTTAGGTGACAGCAGGATTTCTCTGCCCCAATTGTGTGTGTGTGTGTGTGTTTGTGCCAGACATATGAAGAGTAAGAGGTTTTGAGTAGGGAAGATGTATTGGAAATGCATATTTTATCTGTTTTCTTTGGTTGATTTGTTTTCTGATAATATTCCAAGGGGAGAATGGGGGCCATGTGCTAGTTGGGGCTGCTATAATAGAATACCATGGACAGGACGGCTTAGACAATAAACATGTTTCTCATAGTCCTAGTAGCCTAGGTGCCAGCATGGTCAGGTTCTTGGTGAGGACTTTCTTCCTAATTTACAGCCGATGGCAGCCCTCTAGCTGTATCCTCACATGGAAGAGGGAGTGAGCTAGCTCTCTGGTCTCTTCTCATAAAGATACTAAGCCCATCATGAGGGCCCCACCCACATAACATCATCAAAACCTAATTACCTCCCAAAGGCCCCATCACCAAATAGCATCACATTGAAGGTGTGGGGAAGGAAGAAATTTCTAGGTTCTCCTAGCTGGTCTAATAATCAAATTGACAGAAGAAAGATTAACATAAGGAAATATGTTTAATTGCATACATATATGTGGGAACCCCACATACCTCAGGCAGTCTGAAGGCCCACATACACAAGAAGTTCAGAGACATAAAGGAAAATGAGGCACATATGACATTCTGAGCTAAGGTTGAGGTAAGATGCCTTGAGGCTTCAGAAGGGAGGAAGGTCATTCACAAGACTGTAAGAAAAGCAGAGGTTCAGTAATTAGAAATATGCCTTGCTTATAGGTAGCTCATAAAAAGTTATTTCTGATGATAACTCTGTTTATGGGCAAGGCCCCTAATTTAAATTCTTTAAGGGAGAGGTAAAAGTTTCTCTTTAGCCTGCAGGGTCTTGTGGACAAAAAGGGGGGGGGGGTGGGGGTGCACATATTAAACCTGATAAGCTTAGGGGGAGCCTGCATGGTGGCCTTACAAACTCAGAGACCTAAAGTAACCTCATAGGATGATCTGAAATTAAAACTTTCTAACTAAAAACAGTTCATGGAGGGTAGTCATGTCCTAGGGCGGTATTTTTCCCTAACAAAGGTCAATCTTCACCTAAACCAGTGATGGCAAACCTTTTGTCAGCATTTTGAAAAACCCTAACTTAACTCTGGTGCCATGTCACATATAGAAATTTTTTGATATTTGCAACCATAGTAAAACAAAGACTTATATTTTTGATATTTATTTTATATATTTAAATGCCATTTAACAAAAAAAAAATCAACCAAAAAATGAGTTCGCGTGTCACCTCTGACACGCGTGTCATAGGTTCGCCATCACTGACCCAAACTGTGCCTGTCTATTGTCTTTTTGCATCTAAGATAACATACCTGATAACATACCTTTGGAATATCAAAGTCATTTCTTTTTTGGGGACCCCCAAAGTATAATCACTGAACCGAAGCAGAAACCACAAATCCCCTCATTGTTATTATCATGTTAATTGTTAACTGTTAGCTATCTTATGTCCACAAATGTAAAAGAAGTATATATGTTTGTTTTACTTTTTATCCAGTCCCAGAGATTTTCCTGCTTTGCTTCCTCCCACCTCCCTAATCTATCACCAGTGGATTTCATGTAACCCCTTATGTCTTCCCCTACGGTTCTGATGTATAAAATAAGTGTTAAAACTGCCACTTTCTGGAGCTTTTTCTCAACCTGTTGAGATTTCACTTCCCTTCAATTGCCTTCAGTTTGGCTCAGATAAACTCACAAAAATTCTTACATTGCCTTCCATTCAAATAATTCACATGCCAAAGTGGCACCTCATGGGGAGGCCTATTGTGAATCCCTTCAGCGGTTAGGGTTTCAACATGTGAATTTTGAGGGGAAACAACATTTAGTCCATAGCAGGTAGGAGCAACAGAATAGAAGAGGCATGGGAAGTCTTAATGCTCTTACAGATTCTCTTAGAGATGAAGGCAAACCTAGGCCAAACACAAAGCAAATGCTTTAGTATCAGCCCTTGGATTGTCAGGGTTATTACTTGGTTGTTGTTTTTTGTTTTGTTTTGTTTTGTTTTTTTACAGATAGAAGCCGGAAGTGTAAGTAAATGAATAAGGAAGGCCTGAAGAGGTGTATCTGAATACTTGGTAAAGGGGTGAAGGCTGTGACAAATTGGGGAGAATTTGACTCATTTACACAGGACAGCCGCTATTCGGCTCCAGCTTGTGAGAACTTAGTTTTGTCACATCCTCTGTTGTATAACAGTGATAGAGTCATGTCGTTTTTATGTGAAGCTGCCTTACAATTAAATGTTGGTTTAAAATATATATAAAACACTCTTCAGGCCAAGCAAACACGGCTAAAACCCAGTTTTATTTCACAAGCCACTAAATTTCAGCCTCTCTCCTACTGTGCTGCCTTTCCCAGAGATAACTTGCATTGTAATGGCTTGTAAGCCTTTAAAGGGAAAAGCTCTGATAAGTTAGATTTTCGGAC
>NW_005873429.1:0-24321 GCF_000147115.1 Myotis lucifugus
AGTCTGTATCATTCTACCCAAGAGAAGTAGCTGGCTTATGGGGAGAGTAAAGCAGATGTTTCTGGATGACCTGCTGCTCTCCCATTCTGCCCACATTAATGGAATAAATGCCATATATGAGTCAACCCAGTCTCTGCTACATTCGTTCAAGTATTAACCAACAGCCTGGGCCCATTAGGTTGTCTGTTTCACTTTAAGTAATTGTATAGCAGTTAGTGAAGCTAGGTAATTAACATAAATGATAATCATTACTCCCCCATCATAAGTCCAAAGATTTCATCTATTTAAAATAATTTACATTTATTTAAATTAAGAATGAATTTTTAATTAACAACAATTAAAATCAGTACTAGTTTAGAAATAATTAAAACACTATTAGCTCATTTATTTACAGCCTAAATGTTTTTTTACAATTAAATCTTTATTGTTCAGATTATTACAGTTGTTCCTCTTCCCCCCCCATAGCTCCCCTCCACCCCGTTCCCACCCCACCCTCTGCCCTTACCCCCGCCACCCACTGTCCTCATCCATAGGTATACAATTTTTGTCCAGTCTCTTCCCGCACTCCCCCAAACCCCTTTCCCCCTGAGAGTAGTCAGTCCACACCCTTTCTATGCCCCTGATTCTAGTATATTCACCAGTTTATTCTGTTCATCAGATTATTTATTCACTTGATTTTTAGATTCACTTGTTGATAGATGTGTATTTGTTGTTCATAATTTGTATCTTTACCTTTTTCTTCTTCCTCTTCTTATAGGATACCTTTCAGCATTTCACATAATACTGATTTGGTGGTGATGAACTCCTTTAGCTTTTTCTTACCTGTGAAGCTCTTTATCTGACCTTCAATTCTGAATGATAGCTTTGATGGGTAAAGTAATCTAGGTTGTAGGTTCTTGCTATTCATCACTTTGAATATTTCTTGCCACGCCCTTCTGGCTTGCATGGTTTCTGTTGAGAAATCAGCTGACAGTCATATGGGTACTCCCTTGTAGGTAACTGATTGTTTTTCTCTTGCTACTTTTAAGATTCTCTCTTTGTCTTTTGCTCTTGGCATTTTAATTATGATGTGTCTTGGTGTGGTCCTCTTTGGATTCCTTTTGCTTTGGGTTCTGTGTGCTTCCTGGACTTGGAAGTCTATTTCTTTCACCAGGTAGGGGAAGTTTTCTGTCATGATTTCTTCAAATAGCTTTTCAATATCTTGCTCTCTCTCTTCTTCTGGTATCCCCATAATTCGGATGTTGGTGCTTGAAGTTGACCTAGAGGCTCCTTACACTATCTTCATATTTTTGGATTCTTTTTTCTTTTTGTTTTTCTGGTTGGGTGATTTTTGCTTCTTTATACTTCAAATCATTGACTTGATTCTTGCGATCCTCTAGTCTGCTTTTGTTTTTTGTTTTTTTTAAAATATATTTTATTGATTTACAGAGAGGAAGGGAGAGGGATAAAGCGTTAGGAACATCAATGAGAGAGAAACATCGATCAGCTGCCTCCTGCACACTCCCTGCTGGGGATGTGCCTGCAAACAAGGTACATGCCCTTGACCGGAATCGAACCTGGGACCCTTGAGTCCGCAGGCTGACGCTCTATCCACTGAGCCAAACCGGTTTGGGCAGCTTTTGCAACACTGCATAATATCCTTTATTTCAGTCAGTATATGCTTAATTTCTAGTTGGTCCTTTTTCATAACCTCGAGGTTCTCACTAAATTTATCGACAGTTTCACTAGATTTCTTGAGGGTCTCACTAAATTTATCGACAGTTTCTAGAAAGTTCTTGAAAAACCTTAAAAGTGTGGTTTTGATCTCATTATCCAGTAGTTTGCTTTCCTCAGTTTCTGTCATTTGTGACTTGTTTTTTGTCTCCGCATTTTATATGCTTCCCTGTGTTGATAGAGTAAATTTCTGTGTTAGGTTTCCTATAAGGCCCAGTGGCTCAGCCTCCCCAATTACCTGAGGTGGACACTCTTGGCACACCCCTTTGTGGGCTTTGTGCACAGTTTTGTTATACATAAGTCTTGATTGTTTTAGGTATCACTGGGAGGAATTGACCTCCAGCCCAATTGGCTGTGACAATCAGCTGTGTCTGCAATGGGAGAACTTCTGAGCTGGAGACACTCTTCTGGGGCAAGACTTGCTTCAGTGGGCCTTTGGTGCTCACTGAGTCGGCCCACTGAGTGTGTCCCTTATGGATCTGAGGAGTTGTAATCTGGATGTTCCCACTCTGACCCCTGGGGACAGTGGCTCTTGGATCTCTAAGGTGCTGCTAATTTAGCCTCTGCCTGAGGCTGCACAGCAGGAGCTATGGAGAGATTCCTCTTCTTTGTTTGGGGTTTGGAGGTGCCCAGATGAGGCCCAGCTGTGAAGCAATGCAAGCTGCTGTGGGGCCTTGGAACTTCTTTTGGAAGTTCTGGGTCTCTCTGATTCAGCTGCAGTTTGTTAGGTAATTTTCAGGTTGCAAAGGGCCAGGCCTTTCATATGCAAAGCCTCTGTGCACAGCTTGGGTGGTGTGGGGTCTCAGGGGATCAACAGGGCGGAGCAAGCAACTATGGCTGCTCCCCAGTCCTACCCTAAGAGGCCTGCATCTCAGTGTCCCTTTAATCATTGCAAGCACCTCTGAGGGAAAGCCGCCCTCATGTTCTGCCTGATGCCAGACAGTCCAGTTTCTCCCCGTACGAGTCTTGGTCCCCAGAGACTCAGATGAGATTCAGAGCAGTCTGGAGCTTGAGACTCCCTCCCGATTGAAAAAGACAACTGAGTCCTCAGCAGCCAGCCCTCTCCATGTGCGCCACTCCTCAGTTGCCAGCCTTTTTGCAGGTGCCTCTGTACCTCTGCACTTTACTTCCACACCTCCTCTGAGTCTCAGCGCTTGTCTCTTTCCTTCTAGTTGTAGAATTTCCACTCAGCCAGCCTTCCTGTAGTTCTGGACGATGTCCGTTTTGTCTTTTAGTTGTATTTTTAAAGTGGTTGTGTGATGCAGCAATTTCCGGTGTTTACCTATGCTGCCATCTTGGTTTCCGCAGCCAGCCTAAATGTTTAAATTCTGTTCAGAGGATACCTGCATATTTGCTTTCTAAATGTCTTTCTTGCATGTGCTAATTTAAGACTCCTTGCACAGATAGCTATGTACAATATCTTTTTGTTAAAATATTTTCCAGTCAAGCTGGTGTGGCTCAGTGATTCAGCGTCAAACTATGAACCAGGAAATCACTGTTCCATACCCGATTAGGCACATGTTCAGATTGGGGGCTTGATCCCCATTACTGGGCATGCAGTAGGCAGCCTATCAATGATTGTCTCTCATCTTTGATGTTTATATATCTCCCTCCTTCTTTTCCCTCTGAACTTAATAAAAATATATATTTTAAAATTAAGTAAATAAAGTATTTTCCAAACATACAGCTTTACTTTGTTCATTTTTCTTATAAACTACACATTAGTGAATCGTTTGTGAAATTGTTTTTTAGGCAGTTGGTTGGGAGCTGAGCTCTCTAGATAAGACTTCACAAAATAAAATGAATGTGTTGTTACCTAAAAGTAACAGATTGATTTCTATAATTCAGCTGATGGGAAAACAATAATTATTAGAAATGTGGTAGAGAAAGTTAGAATGAAGTAGTTAATCCATTTATAATCATGTTTTGTTTCTTTATATTTTCTTTACCCAGATAGGTTTTAAGTTTCTTAGGGAGAGTGACCTAATATTTGTGTATTCCAAAGCAGTTAACATGGGGCATGAGCTGCTGGCAGAGCAGTTTAGAATGCGGCCCATACGGCAGTTTGAAATGGGTGGCATGGAATTTGCGGTGCAGAGTCGGAGGATGTGGAGTTGGTGGTGTGGAGTCGGTTGTGTGCAGTCGGTGTGTGAAGAGTCGGTGTGTGAAGAGTCGGTGGAGGTAGAGTCGGTGGACGTAGAGTCGGTGAGTGCAGAGCCTCTTCATGTGTAAGAAGGGACTGTCCCTGCCTCCCCCTCAGGGCTGTTGAGAAGAGTGAATGTTGAAAGGTGAGAGGGTGCCTAGTGCAGGGCATGGGATGGGCAGAGAGAAGGTGCCCAGGTGAATCCAGAGTCTGTGAGAAAACCTTCCGGCTGGCAGGCTTTGATCCAAACTATGTCCACTGATGGGAGGTCCATGGCTTTCCTTCTACCAAGAATCTTGGGTTCTGGCTCCTTCAAGGAAAATGGACAGGAGATGGAAAGGCAGCAGTTACCGCCCGTTCCCAGTCGTTAGAAATCCTGAGTGGGGTCAACCTTGGAAAACTGCCACCAAGAGAAAGGGTCACATCCCGTGGATGCGTGTTCCCACACTGTGAAGGCATTCAAGGGAGACTCAGACCCCTAAGACACCCGTGGTTCTGGGAGGGCTCAGGGGCAGGAGCAGAGATAAGGGGAAAAAGCCAAATGGCTCCCCCATGTGTGCTGGGCACTGGGACTGGAGATTCCTGAGTATTCATGTTGATTCACACTAGGACTTGTGTTTCTGCCTCTTTTTTTAGCTTATATACCTATGCTCTATATGCTTATCCACTATTCCAATTACCAGCACCCTATTCTGGCAGCTGGGCCTCCTAGCTCTACCCATCCACAGCGCCCCTCCCCCAACACACACACAACTGGAAAGCTTACATGGAGCTTACTTTCACTTTCTTTATTATGTTTTATTGCTTAAAGTGTTACAAAAATATTACATATGTCTCTTTTTTATTTTTTATTTTGGAGCTTACTTTTTAGCCCAGATCTTTTCAGACTAGTTACCATTTGAGTTTGTTGTTTTTTTTTCCTGCTAGAAAGTGTTAGTTGGAAACATTTGAGCTGCCAGGATATTCAAATAACATTGCAGGAAAGGGCCAGATGATCCTTTCTCCTTTGTTACAGGATCTGCACCCCAAGGTGACATTTATTCTGTTGAGCACCTTTATTAGGTAGTGGAAGGTCCCACATCACTCTCCCAGAGCAGTAGGCACCAACTTGCCTGAAGTTCCATAATTGAGGTTGGCCCCTCAAGTGATCTCTTTGCCATAACAATGAAAGTTTCCCAAGTGACTTAAATTTACCTTAGGTTTCAGAGTATTTTAGATTATTCCTCACATGGAAGCCAGTCAACAGAAAGCTCTGAATCAAAAGTAGGTTATTGGTCCTTAAAATTGCTAAGGGCCCATCCATGACCGATAAATATCCATGGGTGACCAGTAGGATTGCATCTTCCAAGCCAATTGGGGATAGACAGGGAGATTAAGCATCGCTCTCATAAAGATCTGCTGGTTCAGAATCTGAGTAGTTAGAGAAGGAATAGTAGTAGTCCAGCCCAGGTCCTGGCTTCTATTAGTTTTCTTTGGTTTGTATGATTTGCTGCATAAAGAAGGGAGCATGGTGTTATCTGACTTCATGGGGAAATCTATTCGTACATTAATTTAGTTGTTACTTACATAATAGCTGAGGTACACTGAAATACAAACGGCTAACCAAAATTCATAACATTCAAAATTCATAACATTTGAATATGAGAAACTATGAAAATTTCACATTGGTATTTATTTGGGAATCCAAATAATTTCAAGAAATAAATGTCAGGACTAGATTTTTACTTTGGTTTAAATTTTCTGAGCATATCTTTTTGCCGTATCATCTCTTTTAATTCTCCTAGCAAACTTATAGAATAAGGAAGTAAGTTTCTTATTTTGTAGAGGAGAAAAGATAAGGACTTGTTTGATAACAAATAGCTATTGGTTATAGAACTAGGGTGTCTGAGTTCTAGAAACATAATAATGTCAAGCTAACTCTAATTAATTCACTGAATTATACTGCTCTCAAATCATGACGGTTACAATTTTTTGTTTTGTACTTCATAAAACAGTTGTGGAACTTACAAATTTTAAGTGTATGGTATCATTAACATTGCAACATTAGCTCTGATATTATCTGAATTATCCTAAGAATTTACTATATTTTGAAAATATTTTATATTAATATTAAGAGAGTAATGTTATTTATCACCAGTTTTGTGCACAGCAAGCAACAGCTAACTTCTAAATATAAAGAAGAAAGGAGGCCTCAAAAATCTGAAAATAGCACTCCTGGTAAAACCTCTGACAGTGAATTCCTCTTGGTGTTCCTGCCATAGATGAAGTAAGAGTGAGAAAGTTTGATAATGAGAGAGCAGGGAAAAAATACCAATGTGTAAGTTGCATGTATAGTTTTTCTAATCTCTTTCTTCATAGCATAGTATTCAGTATTAATAACAACATTAAAATCTGGGGCAATATCATTTGAAAAGAAATTCATTTAGTTAGTCCTTATACCTAAAATCCCATAAAATATCTTTATGTAAAAAAATTATGTTTGGATGGTGTATGTTTCCTCTATGTTCATATTATTCCAAATTGGACCTGTTCTAAAATGGATCTTTTGTTTAGTTTTCATTGAAATGGGTTATATTTTGCAAGTACTTGTTATTACATAGAGATTTGTCTCACAAAAAAAGAAACTAAAACTCGGAACTCAACAATACTTTCCTAATATCACAAACAAATGGCAAAGAATAAGAACTATACCCCTTAGCCAGAGTGCAAGAATCTCAATGAGATAGTGTTTTAAAGATGTCTACCCATAGAGCGGAAGTCAGAAAAACAATACCTGTTGGGAAGCATAGCGTATTGTTCACATTATGCCAAGAAGATCTCATATATCAACTTTAATCCTCAGAAGTCAAAACAGAAGGAGATATGTTCACTTCATTAATTTGATAATTATCAGAACACTGGCATTTCTTTAGAACAGTGGTTCTCAACCTTCCTGATGCCGTGACCCTTTAATACAGTTCCTCATGTTCCGGTGACCCCCAATTTTATTGTAATAAATTGAACATAATTAAAGCATAGTGATTAATCGCAAAAACAATATGTAATTATATATGTGTTTTCCGATGGTCTTAGGCGACCGCTGTGAAAGGGTCGTTCTACCCCGAAAGGGGTTGCAACCCACAGGTTGAGAACCACTGTTGTAGAACAAGATGCTCTATTGTCATTGGTGAAAAAATAATCATAATAAATATTCGCAAAACCCAACGAGGGACTCAACAAATTACAGTAAACGTACAAAAATGTTTCTCAGTAACAAAAATGCCAGATATGTTACCTAGTTCATTGTGCAATCTGAATTGTGTGAAGAGTCTACGGCCATACTACCCTGAACGCGCCCGATCTCATCTGGATTCTGTGAAGACACCTTGGACTTAGTCGAATTTATCAGAGGACTTGTGTAGGTTGGTTTTGTAAGTGATAGGAAACACAAAGATGAAATAGTGTTTTGACCTTGAAGATATGTGTAATACGGGAGAGCTTCCCCAGGTTTATTTCTCTCTTATTTTTTTAAAAAAAATTTTCACAGAAAATATCAAAATTCAGTTACTCATTTTTCAGCTTAATGATACGCCATTTAACTCTCAGGCGTCTTTTAGGTACTTGTTACTGTGATGTTGCAGAATTCAAATACCGTCCCTGCCTCCAAGAGCTTGTTAATATCATCACCATCTATATTATTTTCTATTCTTTATTCAGTGCTTATTAGGTGCCATATCACACTAAGTGCTTACGAATATAGTTATTTATTCTTTCATATGCCTGAGTAATACATCAGTCTCTCTCTCTCTCTCTCTCTCTCTCTCTCTCTCTCTCTATATATATATATATATATATATATATATATATATATATATATATATCACATATACAAAACACATATACATAACACATCATCTTTATTCATTTATCTATGGGAAGAATCCTGGTTGCTTCAACATAGGAGTGCACAGATATTTTCCCCCCAAAATGCGTGTTTATATATATCTGTTGGGTAAATACCCAGATGAGAAATGGCAGTTCTGTTTCTAATTTCTTTAGGAAGCTCCATGCTGTTTTCCACAATTACTGTACCAATTTATATTCACATGAACAGTGTGTGAGGCTTTGTCTCTTCTCCATGTCCTCAAAAACACTTGCTCTTTATATTTTGAGAACAGCCATTCTGAGAATAGTGAGGTGGCACTTCTCTGTGGCTTTAATTTGCATTTCCCTGATTAGTGAGGTTGAGCTATTTGTTTCCTTGAATTTTTTTAAACATGTTTTTAATTATTATTAGAGAGAGAGGAAGGGAACGTGAGAAAAACATCAATGAGAGAGAACCATCACATCCATGGGCTGCCTACTGCACGCCACTGCTGGGGTTGAGCCTGCAACTGGAGCATGTGGCCTGACCAGAAATTGAACCAGGAACCTCTCAGTGCATGGGACAGCTCTTCATTCACTTAGCATTACTGGCCTGGCCTGTGGGTTTCTTTTAAATAGGGAAAACACTGAGAGACTTGGAGTTGACTTCCCCTAACTTTTGATGCAATTGGGTTACATCCCATGCTCATTCTTAAATCCCTTAGAGGTAAACCAGTTTCTTTAATGAGCTTAGTATAATCATAACTCTCTTTGGAGCTGGGGAGATAACACCTTCTTTGTGTATCAGAACAGTAAATGTCCAAATACAGTTGTGATTCTCCAGCAATAAGGAAGACTAAGGTAGGGAGCCAGCAATACTTACTACAGGGATTCACTGGAGTTTTTGGCAAAAGACTAACAGGATTACATATGATTAGGTTCCTCTGGTTGTGGTGGGATGCAGGGGTCAGCAAGATTTTTCTTTTAAAGGGCCTGATTTTAGTCCATGTGGTCTGTCATATCTACTCAAGTGGACCATTGTAGTGTGAGCGCAGTCCTAGAGAATCTGTCAGTGAATGTGCATGACTGTGTTCCAGTGAGACTACTTGCAAAACCAGATGGCAGTTTGTATTTGGCCTGTGGACCGTATATTGCTGACCCCTCCTGTAGAGGACAGATGGAAGGAAAACACATAAAGAGATGGGAGACCAAAGAATATTTTGCTCTGGACTAGCATAAGTCTACTATGAAGATTTCAAGCATCCATGCTGAAATGAGTCAGGAAGCTCAATTCATTCCCTTTAAAATGTTGGTGTTTTTCTACCTTTATGTCTTTCTCATTTGTTTTGCTTAAAAAATATTAGTAATTTAAGAAAGAACAATAATAGTTGGTAGTATTTTCCCCGCTGTGAATGCCATCATCAGCCCATATTTGACTAGGGCACTTGACAGTAGCAAAATAAAGCAGAGACGGTAGATCTTGTGATGATTGCATGTAAAGACTTACTGAGGAGAGAGAAATCTACGGTGATTCATAGGTTCCTAGGTCGTGCACTGGCATTTTTTTCAGTTGTGTTGTTAATCCTCACATGAAGGTATTTTTCCATTGATTTTTAGAGAGAGTGGAAGGGAGAGGGAGAGACAGAGAAACATTGATGTGAGAGGACATGTCAATCGGTTGCCTCCTGCATGCTCTCCAACCAGGGACAGGGAACCTACAACCAAGGTACTTTCCCTTGAATGCAATCACACCTGGGACAGTTCAGTCTGTGGACAAGGGCTCTATTCACTGAGCTAAACCAGTTAGGGCCTGAATTGGCATTTGGAATGGACATGAAGACTAGGACTTTACCCGATCGGAAGGAAAGAGCAACAGTTCGTGAAGAAAGACCAGTATTTTCCCATACAGGTTGAGTTTAATGAGTATTCATGGATATCCCTATATTTTGGATAACATTTCTTTCACTTTTTAGTTGTCCTGCCAAAAACTGCCTTTAATAGGTGAGCCACGATAGTGTTTAATAGGAACTTTTTAAAAAGATTAGTAATAAAGAAAAAGAACTCTGCAATCATTAGAACACTGTTTTATTAAATACTAGAGGTCTGCCTGCCCCAATGGGGGACGATTGGGGGTGTGGCCAGCCAGGAGATCAAATGTTGGAAGCTATAGCTTTCCTCAGGCTGGATCTAATTATAAAGGATGGCCAAAAGAAAACCCACAACAGAACTGTTTTGCATTTCACGTGCCATGAGATGAAGTTGTTTATGTGTTGTTTGCAAACATACATCAAGATGGATGATGGCCCTTTAATGATTTTTGCGTTCTTTCTGGGACTCTACTCTTAGTTTCACAATATGATCTTCATGCTTGTTTGTTAAAAGGCTTTTCTCTTTTTGAATGTGCCTGTGTTTCACTGTTGCTCCTGGCAGCCTGCAGATCCTCTTTGCTACCCCATGTAAAGAGAGATTGAAAGCTCACCTAATCGGCAAGTCACTGCAATTTCACAAAATCCCCGCAGCCTCTCTACATTTCTCAGCAAAGGACCGCCATCCATTAATGCTTCTGTCGCCTTTTTGGCTAACTTGGAAGGTCTCCTGGGCTTCAGGCCATGGAGGGAGAATTCCACACCTTGGCTGCAATATTAGCAGAGCCCTCTGGAGACTCTGGTTGGGGTCAGAGGGACTGATAATTATTTTTGTGTGCTTGCACTAACTGTACATGCACCAGGGAGCCAGGGAGAGATTTAGGAGTGTTTGGGGTCATTCGGGTTGGGGGTCGGCCAGGGGGAGGAGCTGCAAGTGGTGGGCGGTCGGATGAACCCCTAATCAGGGTGTTGGGGGCCGACTGGGGCTGAGCCAGCCAGGAGGGCGGGCCGAACAAGGTCAGTTGAGGCTGGTTGGTTGTTGCAGTGCATGTCATAGCCACCAGTCTTTCTGGTCATTCTGGCATAATGGTCGCTGGGCTTTTATATAAATAGACTAGAGGCCCGGTGCACAAAAATCTGTGCACTGGGGCGGGGGGAGGGGGGTCACCCAGCCCGGCCTGTGCCCTCTTGCAGTCTGGGACCTCTTGGGATATAATGACCTGCTGGCTTAGGCCTTCTCCTGGGTGGCAGAGGGCAGGCCCAATCCCTAAGTGCAGCCCCTGGTCAGGCTCAGAGCAGGGCCGATTGCGGAGTTGGGGGGCCACCCCATCATGCACAGAGCAGGGCAGATCGAGAGGTTGTGATGCCACCCTCAGTCACGCTCAGGGTAGGGCCAATTGGGGGGTTGGGGCACCACCCCCTGTCACACTCAAGGCAGGGTCGATGGGGAGGTTGCACCGCCACTGATCAGGGGGTTGGGGTGATGCCCCATGTCACTCACAGAGCAGGGCCCATCAGGGGGGATTGGGGCTCCGTACCCTGTCACAGAGAGCAGGGTCAATCAGGGGGTTGGAGAGCTCCCGCCTGTCACGCAAAGAGTAGGGCCGATAGGAGAGGCGGGGCACCACCCCCTGTCACACACAGAGAGGGCGGATCAGAGGGTTGGGGCGCTGCACCCTGTGAAAGGGGAAGGTGTCCCAACGCCTAGATCAGCCCTGCTCTGTGCCTGATAGAGAGGAGCTCCCCAATCCCCTGATTGCCCTGCAGCTCTGTGTGTGACAGGGTTGAGCCATAACCTCTCCATCGGCAGGGCCAATGGGGAGGTTATGGCTCTACCCTGTCACACACAGAGCAAGGCCCGTGGAGGGGGTTGGGGTGCCACCCTCTATCACCCACAGAGCAGGGCCGATCAGGTGGTTGGGGCGCCGCCACTGTCACACTCAGGGCAGGGCCGATGGTGAGGTTATGGCTCTACCCTGTCACACACAGAGCCACAGGGCAATCAGGGGATTGGGGAGCTCCCCTCTATCAGGCACAGAGCAGGGCTGATCAGGGCGTTGGGACACCTTCCCCTTTCACAAACAGAGCAGGGCAGATAGGGAGGTTGTGGCCCCGCCCCCTGTCACACACAGAGCCACAGGGCGATCAGGAGATTGGGGAGCTCTCCCCTATCAGGCACAGAGCAGGGCTGATCAGGGGGTTTGGGCGCTGCCCCCTGTCATGCTGATCCCTGTGCCGGGAGCCTCGCTGCTCCGCTGATCCTGGTGCCAGCAGGCATATTACCCTTTTACTATATAGAATAGAGGCCTTGTGAACGGGTAGGGGCTGGCTGGTTTGCCCTGAAGGGTGTCCTGCATCAGGGTTGGGGTCCCCACTGGGGTGCCTGGCCAGTCTGGGTGAGGGGCTGAGGGCTGTTTTCCGGAAGCGGGTGACTGAAGCTCCCAACCGCTCCTTTTTTTCTTTTTATTTTGTTTTAATTCTGGGCCAACTTCAGCTCTGAGGCCTCGCTGCTGAAAACATCGATACAATGTTGCGGTCAAGCTGGCTGAAGCCTGGCTGAATGAAAGCCGGTTTCTGGGGTTTTGTTTAGCTTATTATTTGCAATATAGTACATAGTTGCTTAGAGTTGCAGCTGAGAGGCCGGCAGCGGCAGGCGGGGAACATTGGAGTCCACAGTCACTGGAGCAAGCAAGTCTCCCTGCTCCCATCAGTGCATGACTGCCAGCCGCCATCTTGGCTGACAGTTAATTTGCATAAGGATATGCAGATTATCCAATGGGAAGGGTAGCATTCGTACCCTAAGTACCATGTTTCTCTTTTATTAGTGTAGATGATAATTATTTTTTTCAGTTTTCCTAGTTAGTTGATTATGATAAGGAATTAAACCCTGTTCAGTTGGAGAAATTTGTCAGTGAGATATCTTCCTTTCCTTTATAGGAACTTTGCTATAGAACATACTGTCAAGCATTGGGATTCTGTATTTCTTATTCTGACTAAATAGGAATGTTGCTCGTTCACATAATTTTCTGACACCATTGATTCATTTATCCCTTTCATCTGTTTATTCAGGTTGTTATAGATCTACAGAAAACTCGAAAACAAGGAAGGATGAAAGCAAAGTCAAGGACAGGTATTCAGTGAAATCAACTTCTGTATTGTAATCATGTATAACACATCAATCCAAATAACATTTTCACATAATGCAATTTTGTTAGATGTTTCTAAACACACCCCTAGGTTTGCTTATTCACTAGAAAATTTTACAGGACTCAGCATATAGGTGTGCTCACACATGAGTTTTATTACAGTGAAAGGTGTATAGTAAAATCAGCAAAAGAGAAAAGGTGCATGTGACAAAGTGCGGCAGACATCTGGTACAAGCTTCCCAGAGTCCTCACCCTGTGGAGGTACCAGGATGTGCTTAGTTATTCCAGTGTCAAATTCTGACAACACACATGACACATGTCATCTACCGGTCTGGTTAGATTCAGTGTCAAGGTTTTTATGGCACGCTAGTCACATAGACATCTTCCCCATAGCATGTACCCAAATTCTAGATTCCCAGAAGGAAAGCAAGTGTTCAGTAAGAACCTCATGACTTGTGCAAAGTATTTAGGCACAGGGAGTCACACTTATCATTTAGGGAAATGTGGAAAGCCTCCCCAGATTCAGGTTTTCAGACACCAACTGAAGGGTAGGCATTTAAGCAGGACTTTCTAAGGATAGCAATCTTAGGCCTGCTGCATGGAAATTTTCTACACAGCAGGAATAGCCCTGATGGAATTTTTGGCTTTGGCCTAAAATTATGTTTTTAAAGCAAGTAATATGGTAATATAACATGGTACTGGTTTCAGTCCCATCATGTATAATTGCTTGCAGTGCTGGCCACTTTTGTGTTTCTTGGTGAGTATTTCACAGGTATTTGTACCTAAATTACGAGGGCAATCTTAAGGTCCTCTCTTTGTCATTAAGCATTGCCATTTTCATTATGAAGTGTCTTAGAGTGGGCCTCCTTGAATTCATCTTGCATGGGACTCTCTTTGTGTGCTGTATTTGTGGTCCTTGTTTTTCACAGGTCAGGGAAGTTTCAAGTCATTTCTTCAACTAGGTTCTCAATTTTTTGCACATTCTCTCCTCTTTCTCTACAATGTGGATGTTCCTATGGTTTGTGTTGTCCCTGATGTCATTGAAACTCACTAATTTTTTAAAGAAAAACAAAACTTTTTTTGCTGCTGTAATTGGGTGCTTCCTGCTGCCTTGTCTTCTAAGTCAAATATCCTATTCTTTGCTTCATCTAATCTGCAGTTGATTCCTTCTGCTGTATTCTTCATTTCAGATATTGTACTCCTCATTTCTGAGTGGTTATTTATGTGGATTCTTTGTCATTTTTAATAATTGCTATCTCTGTGTTGAAGTTATTATTACATTCCTTGAGTATCTTTGTAACCATGTTATTGAACTCTGTATCTGATGCGTATTTTCTGTCCATTTCATTTTGTTATTTTTTTGAAACTTTCTCTGTTCTTTCATTTGGGGAATGTTTGACTCCACATTTTGTCTGACTCTCTCTATTTGTTTCTGTATATTAGTTAGATGTGCTTTGCATCCTAGTCTTGGAATAATGGCCTTTGTACTAGGTGTCTTTGAATCTCATTGGCACAATCTTTCTGATCACCTCTGTTAGGTGCTCTTGGAATGTCACTTGTGTGTGTTCTGTGAACCCCCTTTTTAAAGCCTTGATAGCTGTTGGCCTGCTTGTGCAATGGGTTGATCTTCAGGCTGGCTGACTATACACGGTATACAAGCTGCTGTGCAAAGGTGACCCTATGTTGAGCAATTCATGCCAGCTCAGTTTGCTGTATGCCCCGATCTTCATTTGGGTGTTCTGCTTGTGGATCTAATTGGGTCATGCTCTCAAGTCCCCCCACCTAACTATCAGGTTTGTTGGTTCTGGGGCCTCTTGGAAAGGATTCTGCTGCAAGTCAATATCATTCTCTGCCTGTGATTTCCCTTGGGGTACCTGTGTGGAGCTATAAACAGATCGAGTATTTGTGACTACCTCTGTTGGGCCTGGGTGCACCTGGGAGGGGCCAGCTGCACAGCAATGCCTTCTTCCACCAGCATCCACCAGCAAAAAGCCCAAGTCACTTGGAGACCCATCTCTCCCTACAAGCTTTCTGTTGGGGTCATTCACTGAAAGAGTGCCCATTGGTATGTGAGTTGCATGAGGTAAGTGACTCATCAGGTAGGTGCAAGTGGTGTTTTCCATGCTGATACAGATTCAAACTCCATTTTGTTTTTGGGTGTCAGGGCACTCAGCACAAGTCCCAGGGTACACAAATGCCACTTATCAGCCACCAGGTACCCGTGGACTGCTGTGATTGGGGTGGTCTCAGGAAGACTATAGGGGAAGGCTATCAAAATTCATTGAGGCCTAAAGACCAGGATTTGACTGTATGAAGGGAGGGCTCAGCACTGGAATGGTGGCTTCAGTTAGATCAGCAAGGGAATAAAGACCCCCCAACCCAAAGTCACACTACTCAGTCTCTGATACCACCTGAATCCACCCAGACCTCTTTAGGAGATCTCCTTGAAACACCATAGGCCCGCACTCCTTTGCATCATGTAGCTCCACAGGGTGGGGGACAAGGATTCAGGATGATGGTCTAGAACATTCCCCTGGCTGAGACCATAAGGAAGGGAGGGCTTGACATCAGGGGTGATGGATCTGTGAGCATTGTGGGAGAGGGACTCTGCACAGGGAGGGCACCCAGAGGCCACCCCCTCAGCGCTCTCTCCCAGGGCCACACAAAGCAGTCTCCTCACATGACTCTTAGGCCACTCTGAGCCACCCTTTCCTCATAGCCCAGGGTAGGTGGTGGAAAGGATATTATCAGCTGGGCCATTTGTGAGGGCTCCTGGGTTTCTAGCAGAATCCCACCTCTTCCTGAGGGCAGAATCCCTGCTGATTTTTACAGCCAGATGTCCTGTGGGCTCCTCTTCCAGGCTCTGGTTCTCAGGGCTGGAAGCCCAGCGTGGGGTTGAGACAACAAGCTCCTCAGGGGGACCACTGCACTGAGACATGCCTCTGCATTCTCATCCATCACAAGTGAATGTGGGGCCAGCCCAATTGAATCTCTGTCCTTCCTACCAGTGTAATGGAGGCTTCTTCTGTAGATCCTTGGTTATAATACTGACAATCAACTAGTCTTCAGTTGGTTATTCAAGTTTGTAGTTACATAATTGAGTTGTAATTCTGATCTGGTCCATGGAGAAAGTGAGTGTCACTTTCACCTCCTTTACTCCCATCTTGGATCACACTGAAAAATTCTGAAATGCACTAGAGGGACTCACTATTTAGGATAGGGTGAGGTGAAATATTTTAAGTGAGGAAGGCATTGTAATGTTAAAATTCAGCTACTAATTTATTTCTGATATATTTAGCACCTAATGAATTCTTTGATTCCAATAGTGTGACAATTAGGTTTGAGGGCGCATGTTTTTATATTAATTTAGACCAAGTCAAGATTTTCCTTTATTTTTCTTCTCAGTTACAATTATTGATTTTGGGAATAGGTAAACATAGATTAAGAAATCTAACAGTTAATTTTAAAGTCTATTCTAATTTATCTTTGTTCACAATTGATCATTTGAGGATAAATTTATTTCAGAAACACATACCCCAACAGCCAAGGCATCTAAAAATCAAAGAAAGCATGTTCATCGCCCACCGTTGCATCTGGAAAAAATGTCTCAAGAATCACAAATAAACAGGGCATGCGACAAAGAGGATACATCTTCATATTCAGGACACTCTTTTGTGCAAAAGGATGAGGAAAATGCGCATCAAGCAAGGCACATTAGAGACAGGAAGAATTTACAACTTTCCAAAGATGAGTCAAAGCAGAAGTCACGTGAATTTTCTGTAAAATTCAAAACCACTGATTGTCCTAAGGAAGAGCTACTACATAACTCTAAAGAAGGAGCAAGCTTAAGACAAATGCCTTGGAATTTGACAAGTAAAATACTTGATTGTGAGGGAAAAGGTGCATTTGGAAAGACTATCTCTGCAGCATTACAAACATTTCCTAAACGAGAAGAAACCACTCTCAAAATTGTTTCTCCATCTCATGGACACCCTGGGTCTCCAGAAGACTCTCCGTGGGACTCTTCTTCTGAGCTTTCTTTAAGATACAAGGAATTACACTCTGAAAATGATCACAAACCTAATGCTGAACAAGTTTTAAACAAAAATGAGCAAAGTTTTTACTCTGAAAATGATCACAAACCTAATGCTGAACAAGTTTTAAACAAAAATGAGCAAAGTTTTGAGTTTCCTATGCAGATGACAAAAAATATGAACCCAAATACCACAGATTGGAACTTAGGCATCGGACCTACACCTCAGTCTCATGATCCAAAAAGCCATCCTGAATTGCAGCTTCCCTGCTTTAATGAAACAAAAATCATCATTGAAATGAAAAGAAGCCATCCTGAATTGGAGCTTCCCTGCTGCAATGAAACAAAAATCATCATTGAAATGTGTTGTTATAAATATTTATAAGGAAACAAAGTAAAAGCATGGACTCTAGATTAAAAGATGTGAGTTCCTCTGCACTGCACAATGACAGAACATCTGGACTCTAGATTAAAAGATGTGAGTTCCTCTGCACTGCACAATGACAGAACATCTGGAGTATCTGTAATTGAAAAACTAATGGAAGATATGCAAAGTCTTAAGAATGATATAGAAATGTTAAAAGTAAACAAGCTGTTTTGGGAAAAAGAGAAAGTTCAACTTCAAAAAGAGGTAGAATTTCACTTGCTGTTATTCTTTGTTTTCTCTCTGTATCAATTCTCTGATCCATTAAGATTTTCCACTCCGGAAAAATATACTGTATGTAAATTGAGGTTGTCTAAGTATGCAATTGTATATATATATATATACTCTGTCAACTAAATAGCAGGAGTATAGGAAAATATTCTCGTATAATCATCGATGTTTCTCTCTATCCCTCTCCTATGCTGTTTCCTAAAATCAATAAAAAAAAAACACATAAATTGACCTAACCAGTTTGGCTGAGTGGATAGAGTGTCGACCTGTGGACTGAAAGGTCCCAGGTTAGATTCTGGTCAAGGGTATGTACCTTGGTTGCTGGCACATCCCCAGTGGGGGGTGTGCAGGAGGCAGCTGATTGATGTTTCTCTCTCATTGATGTTTCTAACCTCTATCCCCTTCACTTCCTCTCTCTGAAAAATCAGTAAAATATGTCTTGAAAAAAAGAAAAGAAAAGGGGGAATGTAATTTAAAAATTGTTCCATACTCTTGAATTAAGTTGTATCCTCCTACTTTAAAATTTTCAAACTGATTCTATTATTCCTTGAATTATCAAATCACATGACTACTAATAGAAGAACGATTAACCTTAGAACTCAGATTTAATTCAGTGGACATTGATGATAAACATTTTAAATGTCAGCTTTTTTCACACTTCAAACTGATCTCTGAGTCATTGACTCAAAACTAAAGAAGACAATTCTAACTGTTCATGTTATACTTACTTTAAAAATGTATCATTTTTATTTTCTTTAGACACGAAGAGCATCTCAAGAAATCTCAGAGCCGTTAACATCTACGCATAACACTTCAAATATAAGTCATTTGGAACTCAGAACACCACTTTTGCAAGCTTCTCAAGATGATAGCAGAAAGAGAAACAGAAAACCACTTGTGACTCTACCAAGAAGTATTGGAACACAGAAAATGTTTGGAAAGGAAACGAAATTTGTAAGTCAAATGCACAAGCAGAGAAAATAAATTTAACTCAGTAATTAGCCTCTAAACTTAAAACATAATTACTATTGTGCCAGGTTCATGAGATTAGGGGGGCATGAAAGCTAACTAAATAGTATAACTTTGGCAAATGAACTTACCATTCAAATGTTCTTCCAGGACAGTTGCATCTCTCCTCCTTTTTTGGTTTTATGTGCCTTTAGTTTTTTCCCCTTAATATTTTCATATAGTTAACCTGATCTACCAGTCTTTAAGCTGAATGTCTTGAGGCTCTAAAATTTAGCAATCCTATATAATAAAAGGCTAATATACAAATGGACCAAATGGTGGAACGACTGGTCGCTATGATGCATACTGACCAGTAGGGGGCTGATGCTCAATGCAGAAGCTGACCCCTAGTGGTCATTATGCACCCACAGGGGGAAAGCTGCGCTCATAGCTGGCGAGTGCAGCAGCAGTGGCAGGAGCCTCTCCCACCTCCACAGCAGTGCTGAGGATGTCCAACTGACAGCTTAGGGCAGTGATGGTGAACCTTTTGAGCTCAGCATGTCAGCATTTTGAAAAACCCTAACTCTGGTGCCGTGTCCGTATAGAAATTTTTTGATATTTGCAACCATATTAAAACAAAGATTTATATTTTTCATATATAGTTTATATATTTAAATGCCATTTAACAAAGTAAAATCTACCAAAAAAATAGGAGTTCCTGTGTCACCTCTGACACACGTGTCATAGGTTCCGCATCACTGCCTTAGGTCATCTATTGGACATCCCGGAGGGCTTCCAGACTACAAGAGGGCACAGGTCCAGCTGAGGTACCCCCCACTCCGAGTGCATGAATTCCCTGCAAAGGGCCTCTAGTACTATTATAAAATCACTTGTCAGAATCCCCCTAAATAGAAACAGTTAAGATAACAACTTAAACACAATGGGTTAAGTTACTCCAACACAATCAGGTACTTGGTAAATTTACTTTCTTGATTGTGACCTTTGTTATTATCACTAGAGGGCGCCTTTAGACAAACTGTCCTTTCTAGTTTTCTACTCTATATAAAGACATACATGTTAAATAGGGAAAGATTATCATAGGGGTGAGGGGCAGTATCATTGACAAAGTGGCTAAAAATAATGTGATCTGCAGGAGGAGGGTGTGGGGAAGACAGAAAGGGCAGATCCCACATCCAACGCCTTGGTAACAGTGGTATAAGCAATGGCCTCTGGAGCTGTTTTCGGTCATTTGATCACCAGCCAGGCTATCTTGTTCTCCCTTAGAGGTTGTTGCTCTAAATTATACCTCAGTGTCAAATGATTAACATCTCCAAGGTAATGAGTGTATTGTACAAGGGTGGTGAAGGCAAAGGCTTGGCAATGTTTTTAAGGGATTATTTTTTAAATCTCTAACGTGGCTACTAAATATGTCCAAGGGCATCTTCAAGGATCTTGTAAGTACCGCCCTTCCAGAGGCAGAAAATATTACTTGATAAGCCATCTGCATCACTGACAGCCTCCTGACTTTGGATTCCTTAGCTGGGACCCCCTCTCCCCACTCCCTAGAAACATAAGTACTTTTCAGGACAGTTTCGAACCTATACTTGAAGAGAGTAACTCTGCTCTGATACATTTTCATTGTTAAAATGCAGTTTAATGGGAAATTCCATTTATCATTGTGGCTACTTAAAAAAATGCAAGTCATTGAGGGAAAAATAAAATACTAAGTATCTGCTGTTTACAATCCTACAGGGCTCAGAAGCAGCCAGCAGAGGTCAGTACTGAAGTGCTCCTTCTTGCAGGAACAACAAACAGATGACTGAGTACTACTCATATGAGGCCAGTCCTGGAGACACCTTGTGGTGGAAATCCTGATTATAGTTTTACAGGCAATAGAAAACTTGGTGGTCCTACTCTGAGAAACTTTTTAATGAATCAAATAAACTTATAATACTAAACTGATTAATATTTGTCTTTAAGTGAAAATTTTTGCCATCTTCTTGCATAGAGAACATTAATTGCTACTTTTCTTACAGCATTTTTATTTCAGTTTTTGTAAAATGTCTTGCTGAGCAGTTGTCCATTTTCTAAATAGTGAAATGAAGGAAATATTTGAATTTTTATTTTATATATTTGCATTTTTAAGTGAAGTTCACTTATGTCTATATTTGCCAGCCCTTGAATGACTGATGACTAAGATGGCAATGTCAGGACATCTTGATCTAGCAACTAGATTTTGTTGTGTATCAGTTATTAATAAATCCATTCATTATCTCATTCATTGAGTTTTTAGTTCCATAATTCGATTGGTTCATTTTATAGTTTTCATCTCTTTGGTAAGGTCCTCCTTTTGTTCATTAATTGTATTCCTGAGCTCATTGAACTGCCTTCTTGTATCTCGTTGAGTGTCTTCCTGACTGCTGTTTTGATTTCTCTCTCCTTTATGTCACAATAACCCATTATTTTGAGTTCCTTTCTGGAGAAGAGTCATTGTGTTCCTGTGTAATTGTTACCTTGGTGGTCCATGCTGCTTGATGGGTTGTTCCTCTGCTGGCACATTTGAAGTGGTGAGCACTTTTCTTATTTAGGAACATTTTCCTTTCCACAATTCAGCAGGTGGATAATTTGAGGTCTTTCTTTAGCTGTCCAGTAGGTGGCAGGATAGCGCAGTTTTTGTTTTCTCTTACCTGTACTACTTAAGCTTGGGGAGGGGACTTCTCACTTGCTAAGTAAAGCATTGGCACAAGGTTGCCACTGAATTAATTAGATGGAGTCAGAGCCTCAATCATTCACCAAGTCCTGATTCTGGTTGTGCCATGGGGACTGTTTCCATCTCTCCTGGGCTGGACAGGATTCTGATTTCCCAAGTACATTTAGCCAATGTAGAGTCACTTGTTGTTCTTCAATACATTTACTTGCTGTTTTGTGTTGTTGTCTTCTTTTCTTCTTCTCCTGGTGATCTGGGGATAACCATTTAGCCACTTGGCGCAAAAAGAACAAAGGGAAGAACAAAGACAAGTTTCCAGTGGCCCGCCCGGCTGTGTTGAAACCCTTTCAGTCCTCATCGTCCTTGAACATCCCACCCCCTTCAAAATAGGTTCTCCTTTTCCAGATACTGGAGATTCCCTTCCTTTTACCAGTTCCTCCACCAAATACCCTCCCTCATTTATGAAAAACCCACAAAAAAACCCACAAAACCCCACAAAATGCCTAAACCATAGAAAAGAATAATCATAAAGACCACCAATGACCTGTACTGAACGGCCAGAGGACCCATGGTGGCCCCCACCTCCTGACCCCAAAGCAGATTTGGAGCCTTCAAACTACAAACACACCTTCTGAAGACAACAGCCTCCTCTCCTGTCTGCCTGTGGTATCTGGAGTGGCTGTAGAAGGAGGAAAGGGTTCCCGTGCTGCTTCCATTTGTTCTGTTAGTGACAACGCTATTCCAGCCCTAAGGGTCACACCCCATTTGTGAAACTCCTGACTCTACCTCCAGTCACTGGTATCTTTTCAACAAATCCACTTTGGCCTGGGGATGCTCACAAGGCAATGACAACCTGACTTTCCAGAGGCAGACACCATGTGAGCATGCCCCTTAGGACACGTGTTAGCTACTTCACCTCCATTAAAGCATGTGTGCATATGCATGTGCGTGTGCATGCGCTGGTGAGCAAAGACACACATTCTCTCAGGGCTGGTCCCTCGTGATCCAGAAATTCGACTCCCTCTTCCAGAAGCCTTGGTCCCAGGAGAAGCCCAGACCAGCCAAACCACAAAGACCTGGAGTCAGGCTCACTGTTAACCCAGAGCTTTGCCAAGCCAGGCCTGGGCCCCACGTCCTTCAGGCCAGGGAAGTCTTCAAGGCAGGTGGCCTCAGGCTTTGCTTTTCTCCAGCTGGCTCCTGGGGCCACTTTTCTATAAACACTGGGTCTGCCCAGCCTGGGTGATGGGGCAGTGAAAAGCCTTGCCCGCCCCTCCCAGCAAGTGTCCACAGTGTGCAGAGGGGAACATGTGCAAGAGGCAGGAAAGTGATTTGGAAAGTGGCTGCAGTGCCCCAGTGTCCCCCACTGAGGATGAGACTTTGATTTATTATTTCTGAGTGACTTCCAAGGATAGGAACCAAATGTAATATATTACATACATGTGTTCACACTTGTGAAATATATGTGCTTTGAGGTGTCCCCCAAATATATATACTATAGGGTGTCCCCCCAAATGTAAACACACTTTAACAGCTGATAACTCAATTTTCACTCCATTTTAGGGTTAACAGATTTGAAGTAATGGGTGAAGCCAGTCTGAACTTTGAACAAAGAAGATGTATCCTCTGGACTTTCTTTTGGGGATACATAAATGATGAGTTGTCTGGCACAGAAAGGGCCACAGTCCAGGCATCGGGGCTGCTGTTGACAGAAGATGTGAACAAACAGAACGCAGTTATTCTTGGTATTTGTGATTCCATTACTTCCTCAGCAGCAGCGTCTGGACCAGAACTAAGGCAAGCGATGGAGGCACAAACAATAAGAATCATTTCTTCGGTTTGGTGTTTGTACATATCTCTTTCCATAGCTGCCCTGGATTCCTCAACTTTATCTTTTATGTATCCCCATAAAGAGCCTAGTGGAGAATTTTTTTTCGTTCACAGCTTAGTTTGGCTTCACCCATTTATTCCAATCAGTTAAACTTGAAAAGGTATGAACATTCAGTGAGTTATCAGCTGTCAGAGTGTGTGTACATTTTTTTGGAATTCTACTTTCTGTTCCATTGGGAGTCATTCTCTTCCACCGGAGTCTCACCTGTGTTTCTATTTGGGAAAGGATGGATGCCCTATATTTATGTTCAAAAGGCAGTCATTCTTTTCCTTCGGGAGTTGATTTATTATTTCTTTTCACTGTGTTCACATTTGTGGACCACCCTATGTTTACACTCCATAAGGCGTCATTCATTCTTATCTATGTTTATGCTCCATCGGGAATCATTCATGTTTATTGGGAGGCTGACCTCCGTGTACTTGTCTTGGGAACACTCCATGTTTATGTTCCATAGGGAGTCATTTCTTTGCATCAGGAGTCTCCCATGCTGCTGTGTGTATTTGGCCGGTTCCTGACACATTTTGTTTCCTCTTGCTTACTAAAGGTGCTCATTGTGGGATGTACTACACCTGGTGATTTGGGTTCTATAAAGATTTTTTTCCATTTGAGCTAAGGTACTGGGAAAGAAATGTTAACATAGTCAGTACTCAGAGCACTTTGAGTTCTGTATCAAATAGCCATTGATTCTTGGAACACAAAAGGATGGGTGTGTAATAAAATGAGATGTTGTAAAAATGAGTTCTACTTTTTCTCACTGCTCGTCACTGTCAGTACTGTTGGGGGGTTGGGTCAATGGGCTCCCTGCTCATCACTGCAGTCTCCTCGGCCCCTGGAATCCACCAGCTCCCTTTGCCAGGAGGTGAAAGCATGGGGAAGCGAATTTTCCTGTTTACCATGCAACAGCGTTTATTTTACGTTCCTATTGTTTGAATCCCATTTTTATATGTGATTTATATCAAAACAGGAGGTAAGCTTAAAATGATCCGTCGGATTTTTCCAAGCCTACTCAACCAGGAAGTGTCAGGAGAAGGAGGCAGGGAGGAAGGCAGGTAGAGATCCCCTCCTGACCTAATCTAATGGTGTTCTGTCCAGCTGTCACCTGCATGCTCCCTTCCTTCCTCACCAAACCTCTCCTGTAAGGTGCCTCCTGTCACTTCCTTTCCTATTCTTTCCTGAGGTGCTGCAGCTGTGGGAACCACCCACTCAGCCAAGCTGCCCTCCCCAATGCTTTGAGCCAAACTGAGCAGCGTCACCTGCAGTCCTCCTCCCCTGCACCTTTGACTTTTGCAGGATCTGACACTGGCCAGTCACCCCTTGGAGCTCTCAGCCTCTGTCCCATGATTCTCTCTCCTCTGGGACAGGTTTTTCAGGGCTCACACT
>NW_005873430.1:0-24321 GCF_000147115.1 Myotis lucifugus
TCCCCCCCCCCCCCCACCCCTCACATATTAAATATATAACAATAAACACTCTCCCTCTCCTTTCTTTTTTTCTTGGGGGAGGGAGCGAGAGAGGAGCGACGAGAAAAGAATTTCGCCCCGGGAGTCGCCCCCCCCACACCTCCCTCACCCCACATATACATTAGTAGCGTCCAACTAGACTTCTTTGTTTTTTTTTTTTTTGTTTCCACGACCCGGGGCGCGGGGGGGTGGGTTGGACATAAGTAACGGGGCGTCCACACGTAATCTTGGATCACCCCTGTTCTCCTGGGTTCACACCTGTCCTCCGGGTGTCACACTTGTCCTCAGTCAGTGCAGTGCGATGTAGTATGACTTGGGGGGGCCCAGTGGGAGGGTCATTGACAAATGCAATGTGGGTCCAGACCCAGGAGTCTCCCGGGCAGATCAGTTCTAGAAAAATCTGAAAATTGGGTCCCTTAAAACTCCTTGTGGCCACCCTGTTACTTATTTCCAAGGACCCCTGTGGCCCAGTTTGAAGATTCTGGCAGAAAAAGGAAGGGGATGGAGATGATGGGAGCTGAGTTGGGAAGGAAGTGGGTGGGAACCAGAGGACAGCAGGGTCTCATGGGACATGCAAATGGCTTTGGACTTGATCCCAAGGTCCTGGGAAGCTACTAAAAGGCTGCAAGGAGGGGAGTGACATGATTAAACGCGATTTTTTATGAAAGGAGAGCAGATGGGAGCCGTGTGGGGGCTGGTACTCGAGCACCAGCTGGGGTGCTGGTGCCTGGATGACTGGCCGGTGCATTCCTCATGCCCAGCCCCCGGCAGCAGGTGGTGCTGCCTGATGCAGGCAGGTGGCCTGGTCCCTAAGCCTCCCTGCACGAGCCGAGTGGCAGATGGGGAGGGAACACGGGAGGACGACACGGGAGACGCTGAGCAGCATCCGGAAGAGGCAGTAGAGCCACACCTGTCGTTGTTCTCCAGACACCAGGGGGGAGAACAGGTGCTGGTGAACACGCACCGCCATCTGCTCCTGTGAAAACTCAGCTATTTCTATTCACAAACGTCCAGAAACTCCTGATGCAGTGTCTCAGGGTTCCTAGGAAGCAGGGTCAGCTGAGGGTCAGCTGCACTTCCCGAACTGTTTCGAGGTTTGACCAGGAAGTACTGACACAGCAAAGGCAGCCCCCGTGCCGTGTGTGTGTGTGTGTGTGTGTGTGTGTGTGTCCCCGGCCGCACGGCCCGGCCCCGTGTCAGGTGAAGGTGGGGCACGGGTGCAAGCCCTCAGGGCACGGCCTGCGTCTGGGCGGGGAGTGGGACTTACTTCTGACACAGGACTCCAGTGGACAAAGAAGGAAAAGAAGCCAAGAGTGACCCTTGCAGGGCACTGCTACAGGTGTGGCCACGGGAGCCAAGACGCGTGACGGAGGAGGGGCCGAGGAGGGCTTCCCAGCTCGCGTGCCACAGGGAGGGGCAGACCTGTGGCCTGGGACCCAGTCGCTGGGGGAGTGGAGCCCGTAGAGAAAAGAGTGCAGGTTCACCCACATGCAATTCAATCTGACGTGGAATTAATTTAGAATGAGAAAAAAATCTCAAAAAGTAAGTCTTTAAAAGCTGACATGTCCAGACAAATAACTACTGTGTACTGTAATCGCGTGAGCCTTTCTCAGGATTATGAAACCATCCGATACTCTCTAGTCTGGCGTGGTAAGTAGGAATTTGTGTTTTACCACCGATTGTTAGAATGAATGGAATAGCCACAGGCTTTGACCCTAATACGTATTCGATAAAATCAGTGACGTTCTTATGCAGTTTGACTGTAGCTCCAGGTGCTTGTCCCACTCAGCAGATAAAGCCGACGGCGCGGTGAGCACGCCGACTCTGTCTGCACTTCACTTCAGCGTCACGTTGAAGGACGCGGTGTCAGGTTAACTCACTGGTTTACAGACAAAGTACAGGCCTGGCCCACGAGGTGTGAGCTTCCCAGCGTCCTCCAGGGCCGGGTCTCAGTCTGTGACTCCGTCACCAGCGCTCGCTCCCTCGTCAACCCCTCGCTGTCTGTTCTCATGTCTGTAACCCAATCACACATTTGCTAGACACGGTGACAGTATGTCCTATTCCGTGTTTATGGCCTTTCATGCTTTATTTTGTTTTCTTTCTTGGGGCCTTTCGTGCTTTAAAACAAATACTGAAAAGTGTTAAAATTGTTTTTCACAAGTGTTTTCTCATAAATGGCTTCGCCCGCGCCCTTTCTCCAATCTGTGCTCTTCTCCATGTCCTTCGGACACTGACCTTTTTCTGGTGAAAGGCACGTGCTGTGCACGCGGTCCCTCCCTCACTTCCCACATGTCTGTCAAGACGACACCAGCGTGGCAGCCAGACCATCCGGATGAGCTGTCACCTCGGGGCCTGAGCGTCCGTCAGCGCTCTGTGCACCGGAGAACCCGCGGGGTCCCCCTGGCCATCTGCCAAGGGTGTCAGCAGGGTCCCGTGCAACGTCACTCCCTCCCTGGGCACCAATTACCTGGACACCTGTCACTTGCCTTGACCTGTGGCCTGTTTGTTACCTGGATCCTGTGTCTCCCTGATGCCTCTGGGTGCCTCCACCTCCCAGGCCTCTGAGGTGTTCAGAGGGAGGACAAGCACTTCCTCTCCCACCCTCTAGTGCAGCTTTTCTTTTTAACATATTTTTATTGATGTCAGAGAGGAAGGGAGAGGGAGAGAGAGAAGCACCAGTAATGAGAGAGAATCACTGATCGGCTGCCTCCTGCACACCCCCTACGGGGGATCGAGCCTGCAACCTGGGCCTGTGCCCTGCCCGGGAATCGAACTGTGACCTCCTGGTTCACTGGTCGATGCTCAACCACTGAGCCACGCCGGCCGGGCTAGTATAGCTTTTTTTTTTTTATATCAAAACTTAAAGTCCAGATTTTTCAGAAAAATGATTGTTTTTTTCTCTTTCGGAGATCCATGCCAATTTCTATTGTTTACTGAATCGTATATCACTCAGATTTGTCCTCTCTGCCAAGAGCTGTATTTATTAGTTAATATCACTCCGCCAAACCCTTCCCCTTAAATCTTTCAGAGCCCTGGTGTGTCCACAGAGTTTTCACCATTAATCTCATGTTTTCAGCAAAAGATGTATTATTCTTACAACACTCTCACGTTCAGACTCCCTACACATATTTTAGGTTAAATTTTTTTTTTTACTCAGTATTTTCTCATTCATTCTTCTTTGCCCAATATCATCTAATTTAACAAGTATTTGACCTTACCATGCACCACCTGGACCAGGCACCAAGGACACCACTGGAGAAGGGAGACGGGTCGTACCTTCGGGAGCTTGCGGGCCAGGCAGGAAGGAGACAGGTCAGACGGACTTTTCTATTCACTACGCACTTGTTAGCGCCTCTCTCTCACTGACTAGTATCTCTCAGGGAACAATAGTAGCCACCCGAAGATTAAGCAGTAAGTGACAGCAAGCCAGAGGGGAGGGAAAGGCGTGGAAATGGCCAGCACAGCCGGTGTCCACGAGTGTTCTTACCTCCTGACTCACCCGTGGCCTGGCCACGCGACACGGGACAACACCGTGTTGCAGAGGGAAGCCCTCTGAGACGGCGGCAAGAGACCCACTTAAGTAGAGTGATCGCTGAGAAGTAAAGCTACGGGAACTGTAACAGGCAAACACTAACCCTCAGAAAGCTGGGGGGTCGTATTAACATCACAGCAGGTTTCAGAGGAAGGACAGTTAACACAAATACAAACAAAATACACCCGGAAGACACACCGAACGCTGTCCCCTGACGACAGAGCCTCAGAACATGTGAAGGAAGCGCTGACAGAATTACACGAAAGGCCAGCACCCGGCCTCAGAGCCATAAGCAATGGAGCGAGGTTGCGGGATACCAGCTCAGCGTGCATTTCTATACACTAGCCAGGATGGTCCAAAGTAGAAATTAAACAATTTCATTTGTGAATAAAAAAACAGCCCAGCTGGTGTGGCTCAGTGGTTGAGCATTGACCTATGAACCAGGAGGTCGTGGTTCGATCCCCAGTGTGGGGCGTCAGGAGGCAGCCGATCCATGATTCTCTCTCATCACTGATGTTTCTCTCTCCCACTCCCTCTCTCTTCCTCTCTGAAATCAATAAAAATATATTTAAACAACAACAACAAATCTTAGGAATGAAATTAGCCAAGGAGACAAGGACAGACGCACGGACCAATGGCAGGGAATAGACAGCCCAGGAATAAATCGCTGGTGTCTGGTTGGTCATCTTTTGACAAAGGCGCCAAGACCATCCAATGGGGAAGGCCAGTCGTCTCACATGACTGGTGCCAGGAAAACTGGATACTCACCAGCAAAAGACTGAAACCGAGCCCTTCTCTTACACAATATACGACAATTAACGCAAAATTGTTCAATACCTACACTTCCGAGCTGAAATGATAAAACTCTGACAAGAAAACAGGGGAGTCGTCACAACACTGGAGTTGGCAGTGACACCAAATGCTCAGGCAGCACAAGAAAAGACAAGCTGGACGGACGTCATCAAACAGAAGCGTCCGTGCAACAAGGACACTGTCGAGGGGGGAGGGGCAGCCCAGCATCCGAGGAGACACTTGCAAGTTACGGATCTGAAAAAGGGTTACTACCCAGGGCATAGCGAGCCCCTAAACTCAACAATAAACACCAACCCAATTCGAAGACGGGCCAAAGACCCAACTAGACATTTCTCCAAAGAAGATACACAAACGGCCGCAGAGCTCCTGGAAAGATGCTGAACGTCACTCTCATCAGGGAAACGCACATCAGAACCACACGAGATGCCGCCTCCCACCCAGGAGGATGACTAGTAAAACAACAGAAAAAAACAAGAGGTGGCGAGGCCGTGTGGACATCAGGGTCTGTGTGTGGCCACTGGGAAGGTGAACGTGCAGTTGCTGTGGCGGACAGCTTGGTGGTTCCTCAGAAACTGGAATAGAATCGCCATGTATTTTAAAGATTTGAAAGTCCATGTACGTCAATGCCCACAGCGGCATCGTTCACAATAGCCTAGAAACATCCGGCGGAAGCAGCCTGATTATCTGGACGGGCGAAGGGATTGTGGAACAAGGAGCCCGCACATGCCCTGAAATAGCATTCCTCCCCAAGAGCGAGAATTTGCTGCAAAACTCAGTGAGCCTGGAAAATAGTCCCTGAACGGGAGGCACCCAGAACAGCCGTGATGGAGAAAGAGAAAGTGGGACAGAGGCCGCAGGGACCCTGGGCAGGGGCGGGGCTCTGCCTGGGGCCGCAGAAGAGTCCTGGAGATGGCGGTGGGTGAGGGTGGATAACACTGGAATGCACGCTGAGTTGCACACCTGCAAGTGTGTACACGATACATTGTATGATGCGTGTATTTTGCCACATTAAGCATGAAAAGCTTTAAAACATCTGAGAGAATTTTAAAGAAATGAATCAGCAAGTTCTCTTCAAGACCTCAAGACCGCTCCTGGTAATGGACAGGACAAAGAGCAAACATCAGCAAGGATGACTGAGAACTGAAAACATCACCCATCAACTCAAGCTAAACGGGACCTACAGGCTACTCGGCCAAAACCAGCAGGACAGACGATATTTTCAAGTGCCCAGCCAGGAACATTCACCAAAATAGGCCATTTTCTGGGCCGCGTAACATACCCTCATCAATTTAAAAACATAAATAAAAACGATCCCAGGTGTTTCCACAATAAATTAAACTAGAAAATCAATAACACCAAAATATCTGAAAATAATCTGCAAATATGTACTTTTGAAAAATATATTTTTATTGATTTCAGAGAGGAAGGGAGAGGGAGAGAGACATAAAAACATCAATGATGAGCATCATCAATCGGCTGCCTCCTGCACACTCGCTACCAGGATCGAGCCCGTAACCTGGGGATGTGCCCTGACCAGGAATTGAACTGTGACCTCTTGGGTTGTAGGTTGAAGCCCAGCCACTGAGCCACACTGGCCGGGCACAATGTACTTCTAAATAGCCAATGGGGCAACGAGGAAGTTTCTAGGATGATGATAACCGTTTGAACTGGATAAAAATGAAAATGCAGCGTAGCAGATTTGTGGACTGTAAAAGCAACTGGAAGAAGAAGAGTGCCGGAGACTATTTATTGTCTTCACTGAGTATAGACAGAGACCCCCCAAAAGCTAGTAACCTTTGAAAGTCCTAGCAAAGGTCAGGGCTGTGTACCACCCAGTTAATCTAGATAATGGTAGCTAAAGCATTATCTCCACCTTAGCTCACTGAATTCCTTAGATATTTGTGTAGATCCTTGATTATTGTTGATCAGATACCCTGCCTATTCTTAGAAATTGTCTAAGCTAATCAGATACTGTCTATTCCCAGAAACTGTCTGCTGATCTGTGTGTCATTGAAATCTCCTTACCTAAGGCTACTCCAAGCTCAATAAAAGATTGGAGCGACCTGAGCATGGGTGGAGTCCTTCGGGACTTGCCCGCCTGGTCCCCCAATATTGCAAAATTATCTCATGTCATTTCTCTCTCATTTGTGTGCGGCCCCTCTTTCAGATACCGAACCCTACTCCACACAGGACGTGGAGGGAGTCTTACACGACAGAAGAGTGAATCAAAGGCAGAGCAGGACGAACATAAAGGAAAGTGAAGTCGATACAACTCAGACAATAGAGGAACTTGAACCCAAACCAGGTATTTGAAAAGGTCAATATGATTAATAAACTAACCTGGCTGACCAAGAAGAACTCGAGAGGATACACAAGCTGCCAGGATTGAAAATGAGTGAACGAGCCCCAATGCTGATCCCACAAACAGCAAAAGAGCAAGACAGCTCTAGATGGTTCTCTACCCTCGTAAACTTAACAACTAGATTATGCAGACCAGTTACTTCCAATCTCGCTCAAGGGAAAACAGGAACTAAATAGTTCTATTTTTATTAAAGAAACTGGATTTTCCCCCTCTCCCTTCCTCTCTGAAATCAGTAATATATATATGACAAAACCCAGAGAGTGTAACTATGGACTGCAGTTAATAAGAATGTGTTAACATTGGCTCATCCAGTGGTTCTCAACCTTCTGGCTCTTTAAATACAGTTCCTCGCCGAAACCGGTTTGGCTCAGTGGATAGAGCGTCGGCCTGCGGACTGAAGGGTCCCAGGTTCGATTCCGGTCAAGGGCATGTACCTGGGTTGCGGGCACATCCCCAGTGGGTGATGTGCAGGAGGCAGCTGATCGATGTTTCTGACTCTCTATCTCTCTCCCTTCCTCTCTGTAAAAAAATAAATAAATACATACATACATACATACATACATACATACAGTTCCTCATGTTGTGACCCAACCATAAAATTTTTTTGTTGCTACCTCATAACTGTAATGTTGCTACTGTTATGAATCGTCATGTAAATATCTGATATGCAGGATGGCCTTAGGCGACCCCTGTGAAAGGGTCGTTCGACCCCCAAAGGGGTCGCGACCCACAGGTTGAGAACCGCTGGGCTCATCAATTGTAACAAATGTGCACTAATGTAAGATGTTAAAAATGGAAATGGGTGGTTGGTGAGGGGCTGTATGAAAACTGTACTTTTTGCTCAATATTTTCTGTAGATCTAAAACTGCTAAAATGTCTATTAATTTTTATAAATATCTAATTTAAAAATATGTTATAGCCTCTCATTCCTCCCTTAGTTATTTATTTTTTTACCAAAGTATAAAACGGGGACATGCATTTTACTCACATCACGTGTTCTCATCCCTGTTCCTTCTTTGCTCAGTGTCCTTGCCATTTCCTGGCCTATTTTCCTCTTTCTGGTGGAAAATAGCCGCCAGCAGAGGACGCTAGAAGGCAGGCGTCCCCTCTGCCGAGAGGGGCCGTGGGCTCCCGCTGGCTTAGCTCTAGCTGCCCCCTGCCCCCCTCGGGCACCCTGGGGATGAATCCACGCTCAGAGCACTCAGAGACCTAGGATCTGTCTACAGGGCGGCCGGGAGTATCTTGAAGAAAGAAGGTGGGAGTCTGGACGCAGGAAGGGGACTCCCAGCTTTTCGGGATGTTTGTGTGTCAGGAGCATTGAAAGGTTTTTGTTTGTTTGTTTGTTTTTTCATTTTGTAGACACCAGAGTTCCCCATCCAGCTAAGTTCTCAAGAAAATAGAATACATTTCACTTAAGTTAACCACTGCTTAGTAAGGGGTTCAGGTTTTGGCTTAATTTGCTGTAGCTTTTCAAAGAGAACTCCCAGTAATGAGAGCAAATAAATGAAGATATTAAAAGCTTCACTAAGAGTCCGTCTCTCAGAGCCTGTAATTAATCTGTAAAGTCATTTCATGTTCGGGTCTTTACTTAGGAACGCGGTTCATTAAGAGTTTCGTTCGACGGGCTCATAAAATTCTGAATGTGGCCGCCCTGTGTTCCCAGAGGTTATCCGAGGAGGACGGGACGGCCCCGCAGAGGCATGACGTGGGAAAATGCTCCGACTATTTATAGCGGCTCTTCGCCCTGGAAATCCCAGGCCTCGCCGGCTATTTATAGTCCCTCTTGGGGTTAAAGGGCGAGCGCAGAAATCTTGGAAATGCTGCCTGCTCTTCTCCGGCGTGGAGGCGGGTCAGCCGTCTCCCTGGGGTTTGGGCACCAGGCCCTTCGCAGAGTCCTTCTGGGAATGACAGTAAGTGCGTCCTCGCTGAGGGAACGGCGGTCTTGGTCCAGGCGAGCACTGTTTCCCGGTTCAGTGATGCTGTGTCCAAGTTCACTGCACACTGGACGCTGTCCCCGGCCAGGGGCCTGCCTGGCGAAATGTGGGGAGGGGAGGGGGGCCGCAAACATGTGCAGAGGGGCTAGCGGAGACTCTCCAAGGCTGGTCGATTAAGCTGAATAAAATGACCAAATGTTCCTTCCTCCGAGGGAGACCGATTCTGAGAATCCCCCAGACCTCAGGCCCCCTCCTCCCGCTGTGATATGGGGCACAGGCCTCACCATAGGCAGCACGGGCTGCGGGACCTGCCGGCGCTGGGAGGCTGACTGGTCGCTTCTCAGTGTGTTCTGCGGGGAGAGAAAGGTTAGGGTTCCTGCAGTAGAACTCCTGAGAGCTGGCCTGCCGAGCCGGGGGCCGGGGGGAGCGGCCCTGCTTCTTCAGAATGGAATCGGTTGGTTCACGGGCTCAGAATGAACGGCCATGACTGCCATCAACACACCACAAACACCCGGTGCTGGGAGGATGCAGAGAAAGGGAACCCCGTGCACTGCTGGTGGGAATGCAGACGGGGCAGCCACTGTGGAGAACAGTGTGGAGTTTCCTCAAAAAACTAAAAATGGAACTGCCTCATGACCCAGTGCTCCCACTTCTAGGAATACATTCCAAGAAACCAGAAACACCGATCAGAAAGGATATATGCAGCCCTATGTTCATAGCAGCACAATCTACAACAGCTAAGGTCTGGAAACGGCCCGAGTGCCCATCAGGAGACGAGTGGGTAAAAAGCTGTGGGACACGGACACCAGGGAATCCTAGGCAGCAGTAAAAAGAAGGGTCTCTGACCCTCCGAGGCAGCACGGAGGGGCCTGGAGAGCATCTGCTGAGTGAGATAAGCCAGTCAGAGAAGACAAGTGTCACAGGATCTCACTCGTGTGCGGAATCTAATGAACAAAGTAAACGGATGAACGGGGTGGATCAGGAGACACGGAAGCAGGGAACAGAGTGCGGAATCTCAGCGGGAAGGCGGGGGCGGGGGTGGGAGGTAATCGAGCGAAGACCTTGTGTGCATATATACATGGCCCACGGACACAGACAGTGGGGTGGTGAGGGCCTGGGGCGGGGGCGGAGTGGGCTGGAGGGGTCAGTGGGGAAAAGGGGACATGCAATACTTTCAACAATAAAGATTTATTTAAAAAGGACTCCCAGCAGAAGGGAACATAGTGCCTTGATCCTGACGGGACTTGTGCGGAGCTTAGAGACGATTAGGGATGGAGACGTACCAGCTAGGAAAACAACACGACCAGGCGCGGCCTCGGCTTCCCTGCACACGCCCCGTGCAGTCCCACCTGCCCAGAGGCACCAGCCCTCCCCAAGGCAGGGCTGTGAGCAGGACCCTGGGGGCAGTCAGCTCAGAGCGAAGCCGCCTGCACGGAGCAGCTGTGCACGCACTGTGCCCTCGGCCTGTCCCCGCTCCCGCCCGTGTCCGGCTCCTGGTCCAGCCGGGCTCCCTTCCCACAGCACAGGACCCTCAGGGCCATCCATGTCGCCTCACATGCAACACTTTTTCTCGCTGCGCATCATCCCCCCATCCAGACGCACCCCGTCTACCGGGCTGCTTCCCGCCGGCTCTGCACCCACCAGCAGGGAGGAGGGCGCCCTTCCCCACACCCTGGCCAGCACGAAGGTTGCTTGTTGATGTGCTGATGGCAGCCATCCTGACAGGCGGGAGGCGACAGCTCATTGTGGTTTTGATGTTCATCCCTCTGATGCTTAGCGGCATTGAGCGTCTTTCTATGCGTCTGTTCGCTGTCTGTGTCTCTCGGAGAAATGTTTGCTCATGTCCTCTGCCCATTTTGATTGGATGACTTATTTTTTGCTGTTGAGTTGTAGGAGTTCCGTATGCATTTTGGATTTCCACCCCTTCTTATATGTATCATTGGTGGAACATTTCGCCCCATTCAGTAGCTTGTCTTTTCGTTTTGTTGATGGCTTTCTTCTTTGTGCAGAAACAAAGACTAACTCCATATGGTTTGACTGATATGTGGAATCCACAAAAAACAAAACAAATAAACAAAACAAAACCAGACATAGAAACAGAGATTCAACAGATGGTTGCCAGAGGGGAGGGGCGTGGGGAATGGGTTAAAAAGGTGAAGGGGACCCGGCCGGTGTGGCTCAGTGGTTGAGCATCGACCTATGAACCAGGAGGTCAGGGTTCGATTCCCGGTCAGGGCACAGGCCTGGGTTGTGGGTTCGATCCCCAGTGTGGGGCGTGCAGGAGGCAGCTGATCCACGATTCTCTCTCATCATGGATGTTTCTATCTCCCTCTCCCTTCCTCTCAGAAAACAGTAAAAACATATTAAACAAAGAAAAGGCGAAGGGAACAGAGTCAACAACATTGCCGTAGGTTCGCAGGTGACAGGTGAGTCCTAGAATCAGGGGTGACCACCGGGTAAGGTATAGGAGTGTTGAGCCACCATATTGTACATCGAAGCTAATATGACATGTGTACCAACTCTACTTAAAATGAAAACATGAATTTCAGGAAAAGAAAAGTGGGGGTTGAGTCCCCCGAGCACAGGCCACGCTGGGCTCCCCGCGTCCTGTCACGCTGGGGGCGCACACGGTGGTCAGTCTCAGTTTATCCTGAACGTTCTTGCACTTTCACGTGTCCTGAACAGAAGACACCAGGAGATGATCCCTTAAACGTGCGCACTGGGTCTCAGGGGAGTGGGAGCCGCACCGCCCAGGCCGCAACAAGAGGAAGCGACCACCGGCGGCAGCTGCTCATTCTGGCCGAGAAGTGGCGGGAGTACCTGACAGGCTTCCACAGGCGGAAGGCGGAGCGGAAAGAGGCGGCCACAGAGGAGATCCTGCAGCGGCTCAGGGAGGAGCAGGAGGAGCTCCGGGAGGAGCTGGCAGAGGAGGAGGGGGCGCTGGAGGCGGCGGACGGACAGAGCCAGTGCAGTATGACCCCCAACCACACAGTCACCGTGACCGCCTTCAGGGACCTGGACCCCTCAGGGCCCGGCCTGGGTCTGAGGAGCTGTCACCCCTGGAGAAGCCGATGAAGCCTCACCCAGGAAGTGTGGAGCCCCTGCTGTCCCAGCGGGTCTCCTCTCACGGCATCACTGCACGCACACAATCGCAAAAAGTCAAGGAGAAACATCCTCGACGAGCCCAGGACTCCACCAAGAAGCCCCCGAGTGCCACCCGTACCAGCAAGACCCAGCGCCGCCGGCTGACCGGCAAAGCCCGCACCGCGGAGAGGGCCCCAGCCTGGGCTGCCAGGATCTGTCCCGCCTCTGCCTGGCTGTCCCTTAAGCCAGCCTGCAGCAGAAGCAGGCAGCTGAGAACGGCCCTCCCTCAGGAGGAACCTTCCGAGCCACATTTGGAGCATCAAGCCGAAATGGTGGGCACTTCCTTATTTAACTCAAGGCTCCTTGGGTGCTGTCTGCAGCTGTCCATCACCATTTGAATAATCTGTTGTACTTAGAATAGAGGAACTAATTTAATTCTAAATGTATACACCACTGGGCCTTCCTCAGGAAAAAAAAAAAGTGTGCCTGGGCCCCATGAACTTCGGAGCCTGGGCCCGGGAACAGCATTTTATTGGGGAAAATGATCTCAGACGACGGGTTCAGAGCCAGGGCAGAAACCCACTGCATGAGAATCACGACAAAAACATAAGGAGGCCCAGCTGGTGTGGCTCAGTGGATAGAGCTTTGTCCGGTGGACTGAAGGGTCCTGGGTTCGATTCCGGGCAAGGGCACAGGCCTAGGCTGCGGGCTCAACCCCCAGTGGGGGGCGTGCAGGAGGCAGCCAACCAATGATTTTCCCTCATCACTGATGTTTCTATCTCTCCCTCCCTCTCCCTTCCTCTCTGAAATCAATAAAAAATATTTTAAAAATTAAAAAAAGAAAATAGCTCATGGGTGGGATGGAGAGAGAGGAGGGAGGCTTTAAAAAGAAACACCAGGGACCCCACCATCTCTTTCCTTCCTGTTCCCATGGGTCCCCCACAAACCACGCTTCCCGCCGGTGGACTTTCCACGGGGCCACCTGGTGGCTGCTCTGGCAGCATCTTCGAAGGGTTCCCGTTGACCCCTGTCCCCCGGGAACAAGGGATTTCACGGCACAACCCAGGCCACCAGGAGACCGCCCCGTGTCAGGTGGGAATCGGCTTTCCTGGGGCTTAAGTCCGTGCGAAACTCTCCCGTGGGCTCAGGTGGGAAGCGGCTATTTTGGGGGCAACAAGGAACCGAGTGTGGACCGGACTTGACCTCCGAGCCTGCCCAGCGGGAGGCGTGGAGCGGTGCAGGCAGCTCCCGTACTCAGCCCGTGGCACAGGCAGCAGCACGGTGGAGGCCGAGCCGCTGAGGCCCGAGGGACTGCACGTGGTCAGCACGGGAGCGAGAGGGCACCCACCGCACAGGACGGACTCACCCACCTGCTTCACGGAGCCCGAAGGGGTTCCTCGCGGAGCCCCGCTGGGAGGCCAGCGCAGGTCCTGCTTCGTGGGCTCTGCTGGGGCCAACGAGGGTCAGGAGAGCCCCGCACTCGCGGGGAGGCCGAGGCCCGAGCGACCGACAGCACAGCGTGCCTTCATCGGTCGGTTGTGGGGAAGGGCAGGTGGTCCGTCAGTCTGCAATCCACGTCTGGCCTGTCTGTGCTACTTCGCCCGGCCCAGATGTGTCCTTCCTCCACGCCCGGCGGCCCTCGCCTCCTACTTTACATTGTGTTTGTCAATCACAGTCGACACTCAGTCATTTGTGTCAGTTGCAGCGCTCAGCATCGGTGAGACAAAGACGTAACTCACGGAGTGACTCCACGGTTAGGACAGGTCACTGGCCACGGTCCCCACGACTGCTCTGGGGCTGCCGATCGTACTTCTCAGCCCCCTGGCCCCAGCCCTCGGCCTCCTCTCTGGCAGCCAGTCTGTCCTTCAGTCTGTCCTTCACGGCCCTGAGTCTGGCCTCCCTGTTTTAAAGGAAACGACCCCTCCGTCCACTGAGCACCCCTAATCGAAATGTTGGTCCCACTCGAAGGCCCGCGGCCTCTGCCTCCCTCCGTCCTCACTGTCCCTGCCGCTCGACCTCCAGAACCTCCCGCATTCTCCGCCTCCAGGCTCGCCACCCAAGCCTCCTCCGCACTCCCATCAGACGACCTCCGGCGACCTTTCCCCAACACACAGCGGATCACACGGTTTCCTGCTCAGAAACTTCTGGCGGCTTTTCCGCGCCGACTGAGCTAAGAGAAGCCGCGCTGGCGTGGAACCGTCCGCCTCCCATAACCTGTCCCGGGCCCGTTCCCGGCTCTGAGCCACTCTGCCTGCACCTGGGCCGCCTCGCGGTGCAGGGATGGCGAACCGAGGCTCCACGGGTGCCAGTCCCTGCTGCTTCCAGGGAGCGGCCACGCCCATCCTCCCGCCAGAGGCTCAGACGTGGCTCTCTTTTCTTTAATATATTTTTATTGATTTTAGAGAGAGAGGAAGGGAAAGGATAGAAACACGGATGAGAGACACACATCGGCTGCCCCTCACACCCACCCCCCCACGCCCAGCCCCCCACGCCCAGCTGGGCTTCATGAAGCTGAGGTTCTGCAGGAACACGTCCTGGTGAGAATGCTGTGCGTCATGTGACCAGGACAAGAAAACAGAGAAATTGTTTTGAAAGATTTTCAAACCGAGGATTGAGCTCAGAAGGGTTTTGGTGAGCCGCGCTCAGCAGGAATTCAGGGAACTCAGGCAGGCTGGTCTCTGAGCAGATGGATTAGACCTGACGGCTCAATAACGCGGCCCGTTTCAGCGTTGGTGGTGGCTCCACGCGGCCCCAGAGACACCCCTCCCGCCAGACCCCCCATCGCGGCTCCACCGGCTTCACCGCGGGGCTCGGCTCGGCCAGGGAGGCGGGGGGGGGGGGCGGGCTCTACTCGTGACTTTGAGAATCGCGCCCACTTCATGAGCCGTCGGCAGACATCCTATTACCTCGCTGGCTGCCTTTATCCCCGAGGATCGCGGGCTGGCCTGGCGGAGGCAGAGCGATGTTGAGTTGGTTCTGATAATCTCGGAGTTAGCACTGGGGTTTGAGAGCATCCCTGGTGACTGAGTGGCTGAACCCTCCCCTTCCCTTCCCGAGGCTGTGGTCAGTCACCACGGCTCCACCTCCAGCAGGCGCTCCCCAAGGAGCTGCCTCCAGCCACGTGTGAGAGCAGGGCCAGCACCCCGAGAGCAGGGCGGCGCCCCAGTGGGGCTGGTACCCCCGAGAGTGGGGCTGTGCTTAGCGTGGGCCAACCCAAGCCCCCCGCCCCCCCACCCCCCGAACTCCTGTTACAGAGATGTCCCGGGTGCCAGGAAGTCCAGTACGGCTGCAATGCGAGTCCCGAGCATGGACTCCAAGCATGGACTCCAAGGGGAGGAGGGGTTTGGGCCCAGCACTGAGAACCCAGCCTCCGCATACATACGTTCAGGGCCCCGGGTGACTCTACCAACCTCCTGCCCTCAGCCCAGGGAGTGAGCGTGAGCCTGGGGCACAGCTGTGCTTCCTGTGGGTCTAGGCTGGGCCCCAGGGGTATGACTAGGGGGCCCCCCCGGAGCCAGTAACCGCAGGAGGCCTGCTGGGAACTCTCAGGCCCCTCACAGACGGGAGGGGAGGGAGGGGCCTCCGTGCGCTCGAGGAGGCTGCCTGAGCTTCCACCTCCCAGGGCCCAGCAGGTCCAGGCCTGTCCCATCCCTCCTGTGCGGCCCCAGAACCAGGCTCTGGCCCTGAGTCCCGCCCTCCGGCCGGCCCAGCAGCTCTGCACACAACAGTGAACGGTGGGTTTCACCGCTGGCAGAGACGCGTGGGCCGACAGCTGGCTGCGTGCGCCAAGCCCTGCGTGTCACCCCCCAACCCCGGCCCCCCGTGCGCTGTGTTCACGGTGACAGAGGGACAGAGGGACAGACGGACAGCTGGGGGAGCCCAGGACGGATTCCTCTCCCGCGGGCTGGGCTTGGCGGAGGTTCCGTTGCTGGCGCGCAGGAGGGATGCAAAGTGAGCTTGGTTTTAGCAAATCTTCTCTCTGGGATATTAAAGATGCAAACTCCCTGTTCCCACAGAGGAGCTGTGAGTCCAAACGTTAACACTGAACGCAGATGAACAGAGCGACGATGGGAGCTGGGGTGGGGGAGGGGGTGGGATCGCAGGCCCCAGGCTTCGGGAAACACGAACCCCTAGCGACCAAGCAGGACCCGCGAGCCCCACAGCAGGCTCGCCGACCAGTCTGCTCCTGTTTGATCATCTCGGTTCAGTCTCTTCCATCGTCCTCTCGGGGAAGCGCTCACATGCTCCCGGGACAAACGGAGCATCTCTCTTCCTGGGATGGAAAACAGACTCCTCGTCTTCAATGAAGTGAGCGACGCCAGGCTGGGAGCGGGGCCATGGGACTCAGTCACAGCACAGGCCCCGTGAAGCGCATGCGCCCGCGCTCCCGGAGGGCCGAGCAGTGAGGCAATGATCACACACACACACACACACACACACACACACACACACAGTTGTAATAAAAAAGTAGCCCTCTGTCTTCATGGTTTTGTTTATTATTGAAAAAATATATATATTTTTACTGATTTCAGAGAGGATGGGAGAGGGAGAGAGAGAGAAACATCAATGATGAGAGAGAATCAGTGACTGGCTGCCTCCTGCATGCCCCCATGGGATCGAGCCGGCACCTGCCCACACCTGCCCACGAGGGGGTGGGAAGCTGAGGAACCGCTCTGGCCTCCAGAAAGGAAGGACTCAGCAGGCGGGAGAGGGCAAAGGGGCGGAGCTGAGCGCAAACACAGAGACAAAGGAGCTCCAGGAGACGCAGGGAAGGGGGAGGAGCAGGGGAGGGAAGGCCGCTGGAGAGCTGGGCGTCCTTCATGGGCAAGGAGCTCTGAGCAGGTTCCTTCCCCCGTGGAGACCAGAGACGTCAGGCCTGGGGTGGAAGGGCCTCGGCCGCAGGAGGCAAAGCCACAGGAAGGAGGCAGCGAGCACCTGCCAGCGCGTAAGGCTTGGGCGGCCGTTTCCAACAGGCAGTGATCAATCCCTTTTCAAAACGACAGCAACGTTCCTGGACATGTAACTCAAACCAACCACAGCCCAGCGCCCACTCAGATGCCTCCACAGGGAACGTGCGGGGCTCTGGCGGCAGCACCAGGAACGGCATCTTCCCGCCTCGGTGTGAACGTGCCCTCAGGTCTGCCTCCGTCTTCGTGACTGTGATCGAGCCGCTGCAGGGCACTGCCCGGCGATGGGCCCGACTGGCTGGTACGTCCCAGACGCGGGGCCTGCGACGCCTCCCGTGCTTCCGGGCACACAGCGCTGCGGCCCCTCTCCTTGCGCCTCTCCCCTAAGGGACGCTGTCGAGAGGAGTGACCGGGAGGGGCTGGGTGTCCTGCTTCCAGGCACCGGCTGGAGAGACCTGCCGACTTCAGTCCTCACAGTTTACCAAGACCGGCCGCTCACGTGACCTGCCCGGGAGGAACCAGGTGCCGGAGGAGTGTGTGCGCTGCCTTCGGAGGGAGGTCTGAGCCCACCTGGGAGGTGTCCGCTAGGGCAGGGTGGCCTCTGGTGGTCCGCGAGGTCCGAGGGCCTGGCGACCGCTGCCCTAGGCCCATGTTCTTACTGGTTTCTGCCTGAGGACCTATCCGCCGTGGTTACACTGAATCCACAGACCAACCTGAGAACTGCCGTGCTATCAATGTCGACTTCTAAAACATGAACGCCGTGCATTTCTCCATTTATCTAGATCTGTAACCTCTTAGCAATGTTTCATAGTTTCAGTACTTTTGTTAAATTTATTCCTATTTTAGTTTATTTTTAGATGCCACTATAAACTAATTGTATTTTTCCATTTTCAAATTGTTTACTGATAATATATATAGAAATACAATTAACTTAGTTTGGAATATTGGCTTTTATGTCCTGTAATCTTCTTAAAGACTATTTTTTCTTTGACTCCCTATATATTTACCTATAGTGTCATGTGACCTGAGAATAGTCTTACTCTTCATTTCTAATCTGCGTTCTTTCATGTCTTCGTCTCTGGGTGGGATCTGAGGAGCGAGGGTGAAAGCCGGCACCGGTGGGACCGTAGAGACCAGACCCCTGAGCCCTGCAGCCTGGTGTGGGGTGAGGCTCGCCTGCGGCATGACCAGCCAGACGGGAGGCCAACGGCGCTTCTGGGGCCGGGCCGGGGGCACCCGGGAGTCTCCCTGCAGCTCCGTAGCTGAGGGGCCTGGGCGCCGTGAGGGAACTGCTGGTGTCGGACACGGTTTTGAATCCAAGACTAAGCCCTCATCACTTCCATGCTGTCATTACCTCGACTCTCGAAGGTGTATCCCAGGAGTTGATCTGTTGCGACGTCGAGGGACTTGAATTCTGGGGGAGCCACAGCTACGTGAGCAGCCGCCCCTCCCGCTCGCTCGGGGACTGGGCAGCGCTGCCCTCAGGAGGTGACCGGGCGGCTGGCCAGTTCCCTCCGGGACAGCAAGCCTGAGGCCAGCGTGGTGGACCCGCCCCTGCTCCGGCCCTGGCGCTCAGGGCTCCGTGCCGCTAACCTAACGGCCCAGGGACGGCGTGGCCCTCTCTGGTGACGGCGGCTAGAGACCCAGCCTCTGACGGAACTGAGGGCGAGGCCATTCTCTGCACCGAGACCATGAACCGATCGCACTTTATTTACCAGGTGAGAGACCGCGGTTGGGAGCTCTGATCACGGCCACTGCCTGACACAGGTGCCCGGGCAGCCCGGCCTCCGGGACGCGGGGCCACGGGAGGACTCGGGCTGCGGCTGGACGGCCCTCTGGGGGCTCCTGCCCACGGACTCCGGTCTCCGGGAGCGCTGGACGGAGCCGCCTCAGGTGCGGGCGGCGTCACTGCGCAGCAGGTAATCCTCGCAGGCGCAGACCACGTGCTGGGTCACCGAGTCTGGGGAGAGAGAGGGCATTCGGTGGGTCAGTGACCAGGCGCACAGAAGCCGTCCCCTTTCTATACAAGCAGGAGCCGTCCTGTGAGGTCTGCGGTGGCCCAGAGCCGCACTCTCCCGCGTCCCCGCGGCCACAGCACATACATCAGCGGGAAATGAAATACAAGGAAAGACGCAGCCTCAGGCACACACACCCCACGCTCGGCAGCCACCGGTGCTGTTAGAGCTGCTGGTTTAGCTCCTCAGACCACCAAACAGGGACCCCATGGGTGACGCCCGCGCCGGTGAGGGTGCGGAGCTGCGGTCGGCACGTAAAGCACACGCCGGCCCAGGACGCCACGGCCACGCGTCCATTTCACAGACACACTCAGGCCTGTGCGGCAAGTGAAGCTCCTGGGAACGCCTTCAAGTACGACAGCATCACCATCCAGGTAAAGCAACACCTCGCTTCCTGGTGCTGGGAGTTTAACGCTGTTTTCCTGCTTATTTTCATACACATTCAAGTGCCCAGACGGGTTTCTCTCTAAGAAAATCCCCATTTCTCCTGCTGGTTGAATGAGTCACTCGGAGTCGTGGCCTTGGTGTCCTGCGCGTCAGGAAAGACGGACCCTGGGGACTGAGGGGGACACAGCCGCTCCCAGAGCCTGGCTGGAGGTCAGCGGCACCTGTTCTCCGGGGTTCCCAGAGGCAGAGCAGGCGCTGGGGGGGGGGGGGGGCAGGAGCTAAGAGTTAGGGGACAGAGCTGTAGATTTGGGGCAGCTCTGGGTAGATGGTCTCAGAGGACTCCTTGCCCCGCGGGCGGCACTTGGGCCAACAGTGAGAAGCAGGCAGGTCCATGTCAGCCGTGAGGAATGATTGCAGGGCTCTGCCGGGCAGGCACATGGACACAGACATCCACCAAGGCCCAGGCGCGTGGACACAGACATCCACCAAGGCCCAGGCGCGTGGACACAGACGTCCACCAAGGCCCAGGCGCGTGGACACAGACGTCCATCCAGACCCAGGCGCGTGGAAGGGCGTGGGCAGGAGGCTTCCCCCTGGAGAGCCCTGTCCTATCCCAGACAGCGCTCTCAGGGAACGCCAGGCGACACTGCAGTCAGAGGCGCCCCCGACCTCCCGTGTGACCCCCAGGACCCGGCTGTCCCTGAGCCTGCAGTCAGAGGCGCCCCCGACCTCCCTGAACCCCCAGAACCCTGGCTGTCCCTGAGCCTGCAGTCAGAGGCGCCCCCGACCTCCCGTGTGACCCCCAGGACCCCGAGCAGGTTCCTACCAAGGATCCACTTCTCCGACAGGTACGTGACGGTCTCCTTCCTCCTCCCCTGGCAGGGCCCGATGAAGAGGCTGGCCTGGCGAGGGACCCCGGTGACCCGACCCCCACACAGGAGGACCAGCTCCCACAGCTTGGCTCTGGGGGGGTCGCTGGCTGGTGAGATGAACATCGTGGGCTGCTCGGCGAACAGCGTCCCCTGGTACTGCCCCGCGGACAGGTGGCGCTCCTGGCGGCAGAGCTGTGGGCAGAGACACAGGGTTAGGCCTGAGCACATCGTGTGGGGAACAGGCATGGCGACGCTCACGCCCTCTTTGGGGGGGCAGGTGGCGGCACAGACACTGACATTCTCTGAAGCAAACTCCAGGCACACAACTCACAGGCAAGAAAGGGTCAGGCCTCTGAGCTGTTTCGCGTGCTAACCGAGCTGCTGGGAACACCCAGCTGTGCAGCAGAGTGAACATGGTGTCCACGCGTCCCGCTGCCCGGACAGAGGGCCCCTCACGGCCTTCGCCCCGCCCCCTCGTGCAGGGCAGCCTGTCACAGGCCCGGGGAGGGCTCATTATGCGGCACCGCGGCCCACACGGGAGAACCAAGCAGAACCCCTCACGGCCCCCGAGCACGCAGCCGGGAGGGACACGGGCACAGGGCTGTCAGGGGCACCGGGGAAGGGGAGGGGCAGGCCTGGGCAGCGGGACCCGGGAGGCGGGAACGAAGACGCCTGGCTGTAATGGAGCTCCTCTGCTCGGCTCACGGTAGCCGGAGTCCCCATGCCCTGCCCTGCGCCCTCGCAGGGACTCTGACCGCGGAGCCCAAGCAGCCCCTGTCGGAACTCTGAGTTCAGGCCTCACGGCTCCCACTCCGGCCACGCCTGCCAGGCTTGCTGTTGGCATTTCCTTCACTGACCACGGAGCAGACAGGGCCCAGGTCGGTGTGAGAGCACGGCTGCAGTATCATCTGAAAACAGCACTCGTAAAGCTGCTCATGTTCAGAACGAAAGCCGCGGGCACTGAAAGGGGCCGAGTCCCAGACGAGCACCCGAGGCCAGGATCCGGCTCCACAGCAGTCTGACCGGCTCTCCCCACCTACGGACTCTGCTCGTGCCTGTGCCCGGACGGGGTGGGTGGGAGGGAGACAAGATGATAGACTGGGTGCTCCTCCGGGCAGATCCCATCTCCGCCTCCTGCTCTGTGACCTGAGCTCCGTGTGCAGATGGGTCAGCACCAGGGCTGCCCGGGGCGGGGACAGGCCAGCGCCCAGTCATGCTGCCGGGTGTTGACACGGGCACCCCACCCAGCAGAAGAGCCTTCAGCCTGATGGACTCCTCAGCAGCTACAGACTCCGCAGCCCAAGCCCCTCCCACTCGGAAACACCTGCCCCTGGGCCCCAGGACCCCTCTCTGGGTTTGCTCCTTGCCCCTCCCTGAGCCTGGGCCCACCTTCTCCACCAGGCCACGCTATCCGAGAATTCTCTTCCCACCGCAAGCTCCCTCCCACCAACAAGGCTCATTCCTGGCTTCAGCACAGAGCTCCGGGCCCTCAGACCAACCACCCGCTGGTTCCGTTCCGATGACTTGCAGGCCTCCCACATGCCACAGGCCTGAATCCTCACTCACCCTCCTCACCCCACACCCGGTCCCCTACCCAGCAGCCGCAGTGACTGGGAGCCCAATGTGTGCTGGCACCAGGACCCAGCCCGGGCACCCCTTGCCGTGGCTGAGGAGAGAGTCTTGCTGTGTCCGGCTCAGTGCAGACAGAGGGCCAGGTCCCACCAGGTCACGGAGCCCAAGTGGAGGCCTCGGGTTCCCACCAGGCCACTCCGCTCTGAACAGACACACGGTTGCTCCCAGAATCTCCGGTCATGGAACCAGCCACCCTGGTGGAAGCAGCGCCCAGGAAGTGCCCTCGCCTCTCCTCGCCCCTGCCCCTGCCTCCAGGGCCGGATCTGGCGGAGCAGAGCTGGTGCAGGCACGGAGCCTGCTCTCCGGGAGCCCAGGACGCCCATTTCCTGGAAGACTGACAGCACCAGGGGGTGAGCCGGTGAAGGGGAGCCGCGAGACGGGGGACGACGGCACCCACGCACGAGATGCCGGGCCTGAGCTCCGGGACTGTCAGTGAGGCCTGCCCCACCCGCTCCTGCCGTCGACGGAGATGAGGGGACGGGAGACCCAGTGGCCATGCCGGCCCGCACACCTGCACCGACTGAGCTGCAAACACACACCTCACAGTCTCAGGAGGGGAGACGGGAGGTGTGGAAGCAAAGCCAGGAAGAGCGGTGCCAACGACGCCAAGAAGCCAGGCCTGGAGGGCGCTCCCAGGGTCAGTGCGTTTAAGTCGCATTAAGTTACTTTCTCTGGCTTTACTGAGCGACAGGACGTGTAATCGGCCCTGACTTGAACACCACCATGTTTCAAAACGTTTCTCCAAACAGGGAAACCGGGGAAGGAGAGGGGGAGGGGGCCCGGCACGGGCGTGTCTCCCGCCACGGGCACGTCCACTAGATGGAGCGTCCGTGCTGGTGCCCGGAGGAGGGGGAAGGCCTGCCTGGCATGCAGGCGTCACCGACGACGGTTCCGGAAGTTCTCGTTTTGGGAGGAAAGTGGAGTCAGGCCCCGGCAGACACACTTCTGGCCCAGCCCCAGCCCCAGCCCCAGCCCCAGCCCGCACCGAGCCTGCCCTGCTCCCCACAGGCAGCTGCAGTGTGAGCCCAGGAGGCTGCTGAGCCGACCCTGTGAGGCCTTGGGTTCTTAAAGCGCCGTTGGCGTTTGCAAGGCTCCTGCGTGATGGGAACAGTCGCCATGGGGACCCACAAATAGCCTCTAAGAGCCCGGAGCCTGGGCTTCCTGCCTCGCAGCGTTCATCACTGAGAGGAGAGGGTCAGCGCTGTGTCCCTGCCCGTGTGTCCGGCTGGGGCGGGCCTCCCGTGGCTTCAACACGTCAGTGAGCTGGCCACACGCCTCCGGGTCGCTTTTCACTCTCGGTTTCCAAAAATCCCGGCAAAACACACATTTGGAAATCGCTCTGGATTCCACAGAGCTTTTTATTTGACCCTCAAACTGCCCGGGACGTGGCACGGAATGTGTAAACCTACGGAAATCCCGACGCCCGTGGTGTCAGTGGAAGTCGGGGCTCGGTGGGGGCCTGTGGCCTCAGAGCCCCTGGTAGTGCCATTAAGTCGGGGCTGCGGGCCAGACAGCGGGCGGCGGTGGCCTCAGTGAAGGGGGTGTGGCCTGGGCGCAGCAGTTAACCCCCAGGTGACCCTGTGAGCCATGCCACCCCATCACAAGCGAAGGGGCTCCGCTCAGCCAGCGTCCTGCCCTGAAAGACTCTTTGTGGTTCTGAGGCTGGGAGCCGCGCACACATCTGCGAGGACGTAAGGAGGGGGTGCCATCTGCCTGGCATGGACCCGCCCCCCCGCCCACACAAGCACAGAATAGGCCGTTGCCTTAGGAAGCTCGAAAAGCGTGACTGCTGGGCCTCCTCCCAGGAGCAGGGCCGGGGGGGGCCCGGGGGGGGGGGGGGGGGAGGGAAGGGGCAGCGCGTCTCCGGGAAGTAACAGGAGGCGAGTTTCCACCTCATGTGACTTTGCAATGACAGCAACGCTGTCCACGCTACAGAAGTGCTGGGATTTCACCACCAGCAGGTCGCCCTGGAGGCCTGTTAGGGGATCGGCTTCTCATCTGTGGGTACAGAGCCCCGCAGACCCCGGACCAGCATGGTCAGTGCCCACTTCTCTTTCAGAGGCTCCCACAGGGGCGGAAGCAGCTGAGGCGTGAGGGCCACGTGCCCTGGGCCGTGGGCTGGCGCTGTCCCTGGTGCTGCAGCCACGGGCGGTGAGGACTGAGACCGGAGGGCTGAGGGCCAGCCCAGCCCAGCTGCCAGCCACAGACGGACGCACAAACCATGTCATGTCCGCAGAGGGAGCCCTGCAGAGGCCCGCCTCCCAACGCAGCGGGAACGCCGCACCCAGAACGCGGGCTCTGGGGGCCCAAGAGCCGGTGCTGGTTCAGATTTGTTCCTGGCTGAATCAGCTTGGGTCTCTTCTGAGAACCCCAGGCCCACGCTCAGCGGGAACCATGCCAGGCGCCTTAGGAACAAGCGCTGCCTGCAGAACGCGCCGCGGGCGGGCACCCCTCCTTGCTGGGCCTTCCCCCTGGGTTATCTCTTCCAGAGCACGCGTCCCAGAGGTACTGCACGGGCGAGAAGTCACATAAATGCATAAGCAACGACGGTCTGGCTTCCGAGCCTCTGCACCAGCTCTGGGCACGAGGTGTCCCCGAGCTCCCGGGCGGGCGGGGAGACAGCAAGGCTGCCTGGCACCTTGTGCTCAGCAGCACGTGGTCGAGACTCAGCCATGTGGCTGCGTGTCCTCTTCACGCATACAGATGTTCTATCACTTTCTGCCTCACCACAGTGTTCATCCCCT
>NW_005873431.1:0-24299 GCF_000147115.1 Myotis lucifugus
TTCATACTGTTTCCCATAGTTGCTGCACCGTTTCCCATCCCCACCCCAGTGCACAGGCTTCTGATTTCTCCTGTGTGATATTTTGAAACCAGAGGAGCCACGGTTGACTGGCGCCCTCTGCCCCCGTCACCGAGGCCGGAACAATGACGCACACCTGGGGGTGTGACGTTCCTGATGTGCAGGTGTGTCCCCTCCTCCCGTACAAGGAGGGACCCCCCCCCCCATGCTGACTCAATGGCAAAGGGCGACCTCCCTCTCAGCCTCGCTCACTCAGCGAAATGAGAATATAATTAACTCTGAGGTAGAACGCTGACTGTCCAGTGGGCAGAAATTAATAGGATTTATAAAATTCATGGCTGGAAAGGGATTAGCAAAAAAAAAAAATGACTTTTCATATATTACTGATGGGATTATAAATCATTACGGTCATTTCAGAAAGTAATCCATTCTATTAAAATTAAAAATGCATCTGACTTTTGACCCAATAATCCACTTTGGGGACTATATATACACGACAGAAATGAAATTACCGGCGTGTCAGGATAAATGTATCCTCTGTGGCAGGGAAAACCTGGAAAAATGCCATTACAGGATACTTTTTACTTATTTATTTTAAATCTTTATAGTTGAGAGTATTACATAGGTCCTCCCTCCCCCCCCCCCCATTAACCTCTTCCAGCCCACTCCCGTCCCCCGCAAGGCCCTCACCACCCCATTGTCTGTGTCCACAGGTTATGCAGGTATGCACACAAGCTCATTGGTTGATCTCTTCCCACCCACGCCCCCTGCCTTCCCTCTGAGGTTCAGCAGTCTCTTCGTGCTTGTATGTCTCTGGGTCTATTTTTGATCACCAGTTTATCTGGTTCATTAGATTCCACATAGGAGTGAGATCATGTGATACTTGTCTTTCTCTGACTGGCTTACTTCGCTCAGCATAATATTCTCCAGGCCCATCCATGCCCTTGCAAAGGGTACGAGTTCTTTCTTTTTTATGGCTGCGTAGTATTCCATTGTGTGAATGCACCAAAGTTGTTTTTTTATCCACTCATCTGCTGATGGGCACTTAGGTGGTTTCCAAATCTGAGCCATTTACAAGATACTTATTACGCTGCAACATGCCAATTACTCTTGATAGAAACAAAAAATTTGTCAAAGGAAAAGGGAGCATCGCAATTTATTAATCCTAGGTCCCTGCATGAGGAGATGAATGCAGAGCAAAGCCTGGGGGTGCACCCGCACCTGCTGAGCCGAGGGCCTGACCCGAGGGCTGCTATGCAGGCTAGACTGTGAGAAAATGCTAAAATACGCCGTTAAACGATTGTTTCTAGAAATCCCCAGAAATGGTGTGATGAACAAGTCTAGTTCTTGGGAGAAAGACTTGATTTCCACCCTGTCAGTTACTAAGGTCCGCCACTTACTCTTGGGATGTCCATCACCGGCTGCCCAACTTGAAAATTCCTCTTCGTTCCTGGCCGGTGTGCTCAGTGGTTAGACTGAAGGGCCCAGGGTTCGATTCCGGTCACGGGCACATATCTCAGTTGCAGGCTTGATCCCTAGCCCTGGTTGGGGTGCAGCATTCAGGAGGCAACCCATCAATGTGTCTCTCTCACATCAACGTTTCTCTCTCCCTCTCTCCCCCCTCCCTTCCACTCTCTGTAAAAATCAATGGGGAAAAAAATATCCTCATGTGAGGATTAACAAAAAAAGAAAAGAAAATTCCTCGCCCGGCTGGTGTGGCTCAGTGGTTGATCTCGGAGCTATGAACCAGGAGGTCACGGTTTGATTCCCGGTCAGGACACATGCCTGGGTTGTGGGCTCAATCCCCAGTGTGGAGTGTGCAGGAGGCAGCCGATCAATGATTCTCTCTCATCATTGATGTTGCTGTCTCTCCCTCTCCCTTCCTCTCTGATGTCAATAAAAATATTTTAAAAAAATAAAAGATAATTCCTCTTCATCCCTAGGGCCCCCTCCCATTGCTCTGAAATGCTCGGTGGAACATGTGCCCTTCGAGGGCAGGTGTGGCTTCGTCCACCCTCCATCCCCAGGAGCTGCCTCTGCACACCCTCACTTCTGCAATGAGCGATGAAGCAGGGATCGGGGAGGGTTGCCCTCAAAGCCCGAGGTGTGAGTGCTTGCGGGCTCCAGGGAGGGCGTGGGAAGGGGTGGACCCAGAGGCGGGCGCAGCTGTGAGAGCGAACGCTCGGTGCCTGACCCACAAACAGGGCCTGTTTCCTCATCCACAAACAGGGACCTAGCGCCACTTGAGACACAAGCACGTCAGTGCTTCTGGGTTGGCCCGGCACACAGTAGGTCGGCAGGGAACAGGCCCGAGGGGTGCACCCTGGCGCAAATGGGCTCGGGTGCCTCCAACACCACGGCCCTGGGTGGCGGGGCGGCCACGCGGCCGTGAGCTAAGGCTCCTGCAGGGTTCGCGCTGGAGGCACATGTTTAACGATGATTCTTCAGGAAAAAATCCTGATCTGTACCATTTGCCATTTTTCATGAAGCAAATGCTCCCCGGGGCCCAATCCAAGCTCCTAATGGGCCGTTGTCTCCACATGGAGTGGGGAGGAGGCGCTCGCTGGGCGGACGGGAGCCAGCGCCGCAGGCCCAGCTCCTGCTGCTTCCCCGCCGCCCATCACTCTTCCTGTGCTAAATGCCTGTCCAGGCCTTTCCCTCTCCTGGCAAAGGTGGGCGAGCGAGCGGGAGCCAGGCAGGAGCTGGGAGCTCATGCCATTTGTCAACGTGATGGATGCTGCCAGCAGGGGCGGGGCAAAGGATGCTTGCCCAGCAGACCTGCAAGGCAGAGCGATGCCTCCAACACAGGGGCACGCGATCTTGGCGATGGATTTATATTTTTCTTAAACAGGAGGGACGGCCAAGGCCACCCTTGCCAATCATCAGGGCTCTCTGGGAACCTCCGTCCTTGCTTTCTTAGTTTTTGTGCTAAGACTCGGATCCCAGGAGGGCAGCCCTTGCTCACCTCCCAGCACCGCTCCTCACCTCCTACCCATCCGCAGGGGGACACGTGGGCCTCTGGGCAGCAGCTCCTGCACCGTCATAGTCTGTAAGTTAGGGAAAGGCAACGAACTCCAAGCTTTGATGAGACCGGCTGCGTGTGTGACGATTTGGTTACCTGCTCTGGGGGATGTCTATCCCTCTTCTCGAAGGAACTTACAAAGCTACTAGAGACCCGTGAACAAAATTCCTGCACAGGTAGGGTCCCTAGGCCTGGCCGGCAATCAGGGCCGATAGGGGTCTTCTGGCTGCTGTCCGGGGCCTTCCTTCATTCTGCGCCGCCCCCTGGTGGTCAGCGCATGTCATAGCAAGCAATCAGTCTCCCAGTCAAACTCCAATGGGGACAATTTGCATATTAGGCTTTTATATATAGATCGGCTCTGTCGCTGGGTGAGCAGGTCATTTCAGATGTTAAAGCAGCAAACTCCCCGGATGCGCTTCCACAGCTGGTAACCGAGGCCAGGGGCTCCCTTCTGGGGCCATCTCGTGGGTGATTAAGAACTGACTTGCCTGGAAGAGATGCCGGCGCTCCCCGTAGGCACCGCGTTGGCTGCCTCTGGCCTCGGTGATCGGAGCGATGCCTTGTTTCCTGGCGGCGGCGTTCCCTCAGGTAAGTGAAGAGTTTGGGGGAGAGACTCCAGGGCATCCCAGGGGTATAAGTGGGCGGGTGAGGGCAGAGGAGAGAAGCCCCGGGCTCCCTGGGCAGGGCCGGCAGGTGGAGGCTGTGTTCTCCGTGCCCCTCGCAGGCGGGCTTCCTGAAGCCGAGTCCGGGACGGGACCTGCGTGAAAGGGACTGGTCTGTGGAGAGCTCAGAGGAGAGAGCTGAGGGCGGTGAGGTTACAGCACAGCCCAGGGACGAAGCCAAGACATTCCAGCTCACATCGTCCTCAGTCGACCCCGTGGGGCCGCTGCTCCACCCACACCCGGCCGTGCAGGGGCAGCGCCCACCACGAAGAATGGTCTGGCCCCAGGTGCCAACAGGGCGGAAGCGGGAAAACCTGGATTAGCGAGCGTTTGTCTAAAGGGTTGATAGTGTTGTCTTTCAGTCAATCATATCAGAAAAGAGTTAATAATCTAAAAAAAATATTTTTATTGATTTCAGAGAGGAAGGGAGAGGGAGAGATGGAAACACCAATGATGAGAATCACTGATCAGCTGCCTCCTTCATGCCTCCTACTGGGGATCGAGCCCACAACCTGGGCATGTGCCCTGACTGGGATTCAAACCGTGACCTCCCGGTTCATAGGTTGCGTAGTAGGAGATAAAATAAGGGCTCTGGAGTCAGATGGCCTTGGGTTCAAATGATCTGGCAACCATGTGATGACTACGCGGCCTTGAAGAAGGCATCTTGCTTCTCTAGTCTCATTCCCCCACAGATGGAACTCTGAAAACACCCGTCTCTGAAGCAGGCGCGGGGTTCTAGCCGACTCCCTACTAAGTGCACCGTGCACATAGTAGGTGCTCACGTATTATTGGCCAGTCCTGGCCACAGGCATCCGTGGCTTTAATAGAACTGTCTGCACAACATAGATGCGATTTTCCAATGCCGCTCTGTTACTTAGCAATACTCATTACGCTCTCAGGGGCGAGTAACCTCCATCGGCAGCTGCTCTGTAACATCCCAACAGCTGGACAATCATTGTTTACTTAACGAACCCCCTCTTTCTATTGTAATGAGCACCCTCGTGCAGACGGCTTTCCCCACGTGGGGGTCCCCTGCCTGGGGTAAGGCCTGTATGAGGGGTGGGGGTCGCTGGGCTAAAGGGCATAGACACTGCAATGGCCTGGGGACTTCTAGGACACGGCATTGGTAAGGCGCCCGAAGCCGGGGTGAGGAGCGCCCGGCCGGAGAAGGGCCGGCGGTTACCTGGGACCTTGCGGAAGAGGGGCCCGCCTCAGGGAAGGCACGCTTCAGGTCCAATCAAGGTACCGTGGATACGACATTTAATCTATTGTGCCGCCTGCCTTCCAGTTCTCTGAGCTGACCCGATAATGTCATTGAGAGCCATTTTCCTCTCCAGATCGAGTCCGGGGTCAGGCCTGGCAATGGCTGTCAGTCCTTGAAACCTCCTGATTGAATAGATGGAGCGCTAACCTCGTTGGCCGGCCATCGGCCCTGCCCACGTTCTCATAACCATCTCCGTGGCCCCGTGTGGGTCAGAGACCCGCCGCCCTCGGACCGGCCGTTTGCCGTGATAACTGCCCACCTCACTCCGGACAGGCCCGCCCCGCCCCGGCCTCTGTCACCGGGACCCCAGGGTTTTCCCTGCAGCCTGTGGGCATTCCTGCCGCCACTGGCCCGGAGGACGCCGCCCACTCCGAGGTCACAGGGTGCTTCTCCCACCGGCATGCGCCTCCCTGTTGGGTGGACTGGCTTCCTCCCAGCCCACCTGGCAGAGGTGGGGACCCACTGATGGTTGCCTCCTGCACGCACCCTGACCGGGGCCGGGGATCGAGCCTGCAACCGAGGTACCTGCCCTGGACCGGAATCAAACCCTGACCCTTCAGTCCGTGAGCGACACTCTATCCTTTGAACCACACCAGCCAGGGAGGGAGTGAGGTTTTCAGCATCTCCTTCTTGGGGGACAAAACCCCATCACACTGGATCTCTGACCCCGTGACTATGCTCCCCGAGGCACACAATGGGACAGGCTATGGGGGATGAGGTCTAGGAAGGAGGAAAGGGGGGGTTGGGGAGCCTGAGTGAAGGGGGTGATGTTTCACAAGGGCTCTGTGAGGGCGCAGGGACCCCGCCGAGACTGTGTGTGGGGGTGTCTCTGCTCGTCCCCTCCAGCTCCCGGCCTTCCCGGCCTCCGGGGCCCACGTGGATCAAGCTCACGGCTCCCTGACAGTGCCCACCCAACGGGCACCTCTGAAAAGAGGCCGATGGGCCTTCGGGACAAGGTCACTGGTCACACTCAACCCCGAAGCCGAATCGTTCTTCCGTGAAATGAAACGGAAAATCTTCGTGACCACGCGCCTCCCGTCTCGAAGGTTTCCATGCAAATTCATCTCCACGCTCCTTAGAGCGACTGAGGGGCTGCTGGGCTGTGTCTATTTCTGGGTGAGACAGAGATGGACGGGGGGGGGGGGCACCCCGGAACCCAGACGGCGTCTTCCCCTCGCTCCGGCATTGCTCCTGGTGTGCGCACAGTGAGCGCTGGCCGGGCCGGAGAGACGCCGGGGTCGGCTCAGTGCCTGTGGCTGACGTGCTTGTTCCTCAGGATGGTGGCAGGTTCTCCCGCTTTCCCCTGGAGGCTGTTCACCGAAGCCTCATTCCTCCGCGCAGTGCGGCTGTGAGTGGGGCGGGGGGTGCACCGCGGGCGCCAGGTGAGTGTGGGCTTGGCCCCAGGGGCCTCGGCCAGTGGTCTTTCCCGAGGGAGCGTGTGGCAGCGCCTGCCTCACGATGGGTCTCCCCTCCCCGGTCCCCTGCCCCGCCCTGTTGCTGGGTGGCTCTGTGACCTTGAACGATGACCTGCCCTCTCTGCCTGTTGGCTGTGGAGAAGGGGGTGATGCCGGCTGCCCTGCCGATGCCTCCCACGGCTATTAACCGATGTCACCGACGTCACCATGTCAACCCCCCGGGGGTGGCGAGGGCCGGGACCAAGAATGACGGGATGAGTCTCCGCCTGCACACGCCACTCCTCGCGGTATCGCCCGGTCGGAGCGCACCGCACCGCGCTCCCCGCCAGGAGAGCGGGTGGGAAACCAGGGGAGGAACGAGTGACGGAGATCGAGCTTGGCCGCCTTTGGCTGCAAGTGTAGAGGTTCCTGGGCGGCTTCTGTTCACCCTCGTCCTCCTGCCCACTGGCTCCCGGGCGCCCAAACCTGTCCCCGCAGACTGTGTCCCCCGAGCACCGTGTGTGTCCTGCCCTGGGGCACCTGGAGCCAAGGTGCTCGCACCTGAACGCGTTCCAGCCCCGCCCGCTCACCGTGCTCCCCACCTCCTGACCCGCACGCGTGTGCCGGGCGCCTAGTTCGTGCCAGGACGTCTCTGCACACTTCACAGCCGTTGTTTCAGTGGCCACCGAGCCGCCCCTGAGGTGGGGGGGACGAGTCGCCCCCTCTTTCCAGATAAAGAGATTGAGGCTCTGAAACACACACCACGTTGCTAAGTGGCAGACCTGTGATCGACCCCGGGCTTTTCTGACTCGTCGGAGCTGAGATGACGATTGATTCTGGAATGTCAACCTTTTGCACAGAACAAATAACTTACCTCGTGTTCTCTGAAACTCCCTACCCACTGAGCAGCCACTGCCGCCTCCCTCCCCTCCCCAAGGGGCGTTTGCTGCTGTTTTTCCGCTGCTGGCGGTTCCTCCGCGAGGAATCACGTGGTCTTTGTCCCGCTGTGCCTGGCTCTTTCCCTCGGCACCACGTTCCCAACGGGCATCCAGGTGCCACAAAGGGCAGGTGTCCTTCTGTGAGGCTGAATGCTCTTCCACTGCGTGGCTAGACCACGGTTGTACTCCCCCCTCTGTCCGTGGCACGCGGGCTGCTTCCTCCCGTGGCCGCTGTGAATAGCGCTGCCATGAACAGAGGGTGCAGGCAGCCCTGCGAGTCCTGATATTAATTCTTCTCAACATACACCCAGGGCTTCCTTCGTCCCCTCCCCAGGCTCAGGCCACTCCCTCTTCATGTCGCCAAGTCCTAAACGCTGCTGTGTGTGTGAGACAGTGACAGAGGGACCATGCACTCAGATAAGACACGGGTTCACCCTCCTAGTTGTTCAAGGTGGGAAGTCACGGTGGCCCCTTCCTCTCCGTCGCAGGGGGACGTCCCTGCATCTCTCCATCCCGGTGAGACCTGCGCTGCGCGCTGGCCCTGCCGCGGCGGAGCTGGTCCCAACAGCGTGAACGCTCAGGGCCGGGTCCCCGGCTGTTCGACAGGGATCGTTCTGGGAGCTTTTCTTCTTGACACAAAAGCTTGTTATGGTCCCCAAGGCAAGAGGACACGGCCACACGGCCAGTGCTTTCAGGGTCATTGTGGCCGAAGGCCAGGCCGGCTCCGTCCCGGGGGCTTCAACCCACGGAAAATTGGTTTTAAGGCTGCAAAGGGTTCATGAGTTCAGAAAGCCTCGCCCAAGAGCCCTTCGAGCAGCGGTTCTCAACCTGTGGGTCGCGACACCTTTGGGGGTCGAACGACCCTTTCTCAGGGGTCGCCTAAGACCATCGGAAAACACATATATAATTACATATTGTTTTTGTGATTAATCACTATGCTTTAATTATGTTCAATTTGTCACAATGAAAATACATCCTGCATATCAGATATTTACATGACGATTCATAACAGTAGCAACATTACAGTTATGAAGTAGCAACGAAAATAATTTTATGGTTGGGGGTCACCACAACATGAGGAACTGTATTAAAGGGTCGCGGCATTAGGAAGGTTGAGAACCACTGACTTAGAGCTTTTAAACATCGCCTCCTGGAGGCCCAGGGACGGACTAGATTGCGAGTGGGAATAAAGTGGGACGTGGCAGAGTCACTGCGAAGGAGCCGCCGGGGGCCCTGGCTCCTGGCCCGAGTTTAAGGGACGCGTCCCTCCCTCGGACGCCATGTTTCCTCTTTGTGGATAAGATCTGGAGAGGCCGTCTCCACAGTTCTTAAGACGATGCTTTAACGTGAGCAGTCTAGGTGCCGGCCAGTTGGCTAGAGCCAGGGTGTGAGTCCAGGGCCCCCGATAGAGAAGCCGGCGTTGTGGGTCTGGTCCCCGGTCAGGACACAGATGAGAATCCACCAAGGAACGCACAAAATCAGCAGGAAAACAAGTCGATGCTTCTCTCTCTCCCTTCCTCTCTCTCTCAAAATCAATCAATCAATAAAAATTTAAAAATGGGCACTCTGAGATCTGAAATCATGTTCCTGTTTCTGTGACCAGTAGCTCCAGGCCTCCCTCTGCCTGGACCCTGGGCCACCACCCTGGGTCCCCACCCTGGACCAGCTCCCGAGAGGGTCAGGCCCGGCCCGGCCCCAGGGACATCGCCTGACCCTCCTCCCTCATTAACCTCAAACCCTCACCCCGAGGAGAGGCCGGCTGTGGCTCTCACGCTGCTGAAATGAGATGTGTGTGTGCTACCTGCTTATTTCTGGTCCCCCCGCCCGGTATAAAGCCCCACACCCCGTGGGAGCAGGGGCTTGTCTTGCTGCCACTTTACCTCCACGGCAGGCACGTGGGAGTGTCTGGTGAATGAGAACCTTAGAGAATGATGTCTCGGGCGGGGTTTAGTAACAGAAAATAGTTGCTTATGTGACAATAACACTGATATTGATGTGAACAAAATAATCCTTAAACGATGGATTGATGGACTCTGAGAGAAGTCCTGGGTGTTAGATAAAGGGACCTTCATGTGTCCACTGACTTAAGTTTCATAATGACCCTCTGAGCTTCATGTCACTGCTGTTCCCATTTCACAGATGAGCAAGTGGAGGCTCAGGAAAGCCCGGGACGCACCGAGTTAGCAGACAGGACCTGGTGCGCACGGCCAGGCCCCACGCCTCACTCCCCTGCACCAACCCGCACCCCAACGCCAGCCAAGGACCCCGGCTCTGCGCCCTGGGGCAACCCCAGGTCCAACACGCACACGTGACACCACCTCCCTAACCCTCTGCCCATGAGCCCTCCTGTGCCTCAGGTCCCGGGAGGCAGGCGCCCCTGGCTTCCGGTGCAGCCCCACGCACCCCGCAGCTGGGCTCTCCTTTCTTTAAGCAGCAGCTACAGCCCCGCCCGGCCTGGCTCAGCCCTGTGCCTCCGGTGAGTCACTTCCTGTCGGCCCGGCCAACTCTGCGACCTCCACACCTGGAAAGCCTCTGTGCATCATCTCCTGCAAAGTCCTCCTCTCAGCAGAGAACAGTCACTCCGCCTCCAGCCCTCACTCCGGGGCCCATTGATCAGCCCCGCCCCCTCCCCGCCCACGGGAGGGGGGGCGAGGAAGGGCTGAGGCATCAGGGGCCTGAGAGGGCCGGTGACTCATGTGCACAGAGGGGCCGCCTTTGCACCGCCCGCAGAGTGTCTGTGCTGGGGCTTCACCCGCAGGCGCCGGTGCTGACCGGGAGCTCGAAGTCAGGCTCCGGCGTCTGGAAGCCACATTCCCATTGTCCGTCTCAGGGAGGACGCTCAGGTTTCGGTTCCCCTGCTCTGTGCTAAGGGCCAGGCATGCCAATACTCCACAGCTAATTCTTTTAAAAATATGTGTTTGTATTGATTTTAGAGAGCAAGGAAGAGAGAAACATCGATGAGAGAGAAATATCAACATCCATGGGCTGCCTCCTGCACGCCCCCTACTGGGGATGGAGCCTGCAACCGGGCGTGTGCTCCTGGTCCATAGGTGGACGCTCAACCACTGAGCCACACCAGCCGGGCTTGCTGTCTAACTCTCTCGGTGCCTCCAGAACATAACTGTTCCCCTCATTTCAGGACGAGGACAGCAGAGATCGGATTTTGAGGTTTGGAGGTGACCAGCGAGCCAGCCAGCTGTGCAGGGCGACGGGGGATTATTAAAATAAGAAGCTGGGAAGCTGCGCGTTTTTTCCTTTTATAAACGAGGAAACGAGGGTGAGAGATGGTAACAAGTGCAAGGGTCCCCCGGCTGAGGAGTAGTGTCTGGACTCAGACCTCCTGTCTTTCAGGCCCAGGACGCTGCCTCCCCTGCTCCCAGGTGACTGCTCGAGGCTGGGTTCGGTGGGAAGACCACAGACCCGGGCCCCAAACAGCCTTGACCTCCAGCGCTGGCGTGGACGCGTTCATGGCTGAGCCTTTGGAGCCGGCTTCCTCTTCTCTGGAATAGCTCTTGCCTGTCGGGCTGCTGGAGGGTGAGTGTTGGCTTTGGATTAGACTGTTCTTCTGTTTTCACAATTTTCAATTTTATGAAGATGACGGCGGGGATAAAATCCGGTCGGCGGTCCTGACCCGAGGTGGCCAGGCCATCGGAGGGGCGTGACGGCCCCCCCCCCCCCCGCAGGCCCTTTACGGATGTTTAGTCTCTGATATTCAGAAATACAGGCGTCCCCCCGGTGGTGGTTGGTGGCAGGCTGCCTTCTGGGGACAGCTCGCTGAGTCACTCTGGTTGGGAATGATGTGGGGGGTGGAGTCCACGGGGATGTGCCATCTATGGGCACAGAGAGGTGTGGGCGTGTTTTGTTGCCTTTCCTAAACGCTGCTGTTTCCACTGAGTTCTATTTCCGTGGATCCTGAGAAGCCCTCTGCCGGGGGAGGGGAGCCAGACTGGGGGAGGAAACCGGGCCGGCTCCTCTCCCTGTGCCCGCAGCGCCCTCTGGTGGCGTGGAGCCCGGGTTCCTCTGCTGAGGGTCCTCTTGCGAGTCAACGCCATCCCCCCGCCCCCCACTGTCCTGCCTCCCTACCGTTTAGTGTCTTCCTAATTCTAATTGCCTCCGGCTGCATAATAGCCCATCCCCCTCTATTAGGTGGTGATAGAACAAGGATACATTGTATCCATTAGTTGGTTTGAGGAAGAGCCTACTTCTCTCCAGGAAGGACCTCCCTCTAGCAGAGGAAAGTGTCCAGGGAATTGGATTGAATGAACCGAGAGGGGCGAGTGCCCTGGGAGCCCCCTGGGTTACCTCTGTGGGAGCCCGGGGCAGGGCACCTCCATCCCCTCGGGCAGGAAGAGGCAGACCCAGACAGCTGCCTGGGAGAGACCCTGAGCGCAGGAGCAGTGAGCTCAGTGCCTCAGTGTCAGCGCTGCGGACACTTTCTGGTGGATACATCCCCGCGGTGCAGGGCTGCCCCGTGCATGGCAGGGGGTTAGCAGCCTCCCTGGGTTATGCCCGCTTCAGAGAAGCAGGAGCTGTCTTCGGGCGCTGCCTGCTGTCCCCCGGAGGAGGGGCAAGCCACCCTCACGCCCAGAGCCACCCACCGAGCTACAGGAGACAGCGGGGAAGTGTCTAAGGGCATAGAACTCCAGCCCCACCTGCAGGGACAGGCTGTGCTTCACGGAGGCCGCCTTTGCTGTGTGGCCCACAGAGCGGAGGCAGTCGCTAGTGCGGACGTGCCCCCGAACTCAGCCTCTAATTAGCGAGGAGACTTGGGCGGCCCTCTGATCTGGCCCCAGGCGGCCCCCCCACAGAGCAGCCACAGCGAGGCCTCTGCCTCCTGCAGGTCCCCCTCCGCCAGGTGCTCTCGGGGTGTCAGGGTCGCCGATTTCAAAGCGACACGAACTTTCTCCCGGTGGGAACTGCACGTGAGCCAAGCGGCTTTGAACCGGATCCTGGTCTTCCTCTGATGCCGGTGACAGTGCGGCTCTGTGTGAGCCTGAGGCTCAAAGGCATTTTGGAGCCAGAAGTAGACAGAGTTCATCCAGGTCCTTTACTACGTGGGGGCTGTGAGGAGGAGGGAGGGCTCAGATAGTGAGGGTTTCCTTGAAGTCCCGAGTCGCTCAGCAGTGACTGGGCAGGGGCTCCATGCACGGAAGGCCTTGCACTCCTCTGGGGCGGGGGGCGGGGAGAGTAAAGGGGGGATGAAACCGTCACCGTTCCTCTGCATGAACGAGGGGGGGAGCCCTGTGGGCTGTGAGAGACTGGTTGGCCACCGCTTCGGCCTTATAGGGTGTGGACAGGCATTTCTTACTTAAAAGAAGCATCGCTGTCTCTCCCTGAGCAGCCACTGCGTGTCCTTCTAGTCTCTGTGAGCTCAGTGCCCCTTCCCGAGCTCCCAACAACCCTCCCGAGAAGACACCACTTGCCCGAGGCCACACAACCAGCGGTGACACGGGTGGTGCTGTCTGTCTGACTCTCCATTCCCTATTTTTTTTTTAAGTTTTATTTATATTGATTTCAGAGAGGAAGGGAGAGGGAGTAAGAGATAGAAACATGAGTGATAAGAGAGAATCATCGATCGGCTGCCTCCTGCACGCTCCACACGGGGCATCAAGCCCACAACCCGGGCATGTGCCCTGACTGGGAATTGAACCTGTGACCTCCTGGTTCCTAGGTCGATGCTCAACCACTGAGCCACACCAGCCGGGCACGATTCCCCACTCTTAACCCCTGTGCTGGCCCAGGCTGGTTCCTTCCCCACCCCGAGGCACCTCTTAAGCGCTGGAGGAAATACCGACATTGGAGATCATTTTGAAATAAAACTGTGGTTCTTGGGTAGGACATCAGAATCCCCCGGAGGACTTGCTAAAGCAGAGTGCTGGGCTCCGCCCCCCGGATTTCAATTGAGGGGACGCTGAGCTGCTGGGCCAGGGATGTTAAGCAGCCCTTTGATGGGAGATTTGGCACCTGCAGCTGGAGGTCTGGGTGATGAGGGTGTTTAGGTAAACGTGTTAGAAGTCCTGCTTGCTCCCGCCCGCTTCCCCCGCGCCTGGTCTCTGTCCGTAGCCTGTGCGCTAATGTGCGTTATTCACGGTCACCGAGGTGATCACTGGTGGAGGGCCTTCTATTTTTATGATAATTAAAGGGTTTAGGGGGAATAAATTAAGCTGCCCATGCGCCCTATAATAGCCTTGTAGGCTGTGGCCAAAATGCTGAGCTTGGAGCTAACTAATAAAGGTACCGCAGCCCCTGTCCATGGTGCTGAAGGACGCACCGGGGACATGCAGACACAACACAGAGCTCAGCACGCACCTACTTATGGAATGACGGAGAATGGATGAATGGATGGATGGATGGATGGATGGATGGATGGATGGATGGATGGATGGATGAGTGAATCGTTTTGTACTTGGGTAACTGGTTTATTCCGAGCTCCCTTATCCCACCTTAATTGAGGGGGTAGTGCCCCTTGGGTGGGCCGTGAGCAGGGAGCGCAGTGAGGGGTGGAGTACAGGGTGGCTGCCCCCGCAGTGTCCCTCTCTCTCATCTCCTGCCAGCGCTCCCCTGGCTGCTTAAGCAGGCGTTTCAGCGGCAGCAGAGAGACAGGAGAACTTGAAACCTTGAGATGCAGGCATCGCCTCCCGGAGCCGGAGCCGACCAGCAGGCCTGGGCAGGCCCTACCTCCTCTACCTCCTCCCCCCCAACCCTCCGAGGGGAAGCAGGTGGGCAAGGACCAGGGAGCTCCCTGCAGGTGTTCGTGGCTCCCTGCAGGGTGGGCACGCGCTGGCAGCCTGGCCTGCGGGCACCTGCCTGGGGCGAGCTGTGACTCCGAGAGCCGAGGCTGCGCTGACGGCTCCTCACGGCCCTCCTGACGCTTTGGGCACCACGGGCAGGCGAGGGGGGACAGACACCTGAGCCGCTCAAGGCTTCGTTCTGGCGAGAAGGTCAGGGGACACCTGAGCAGGGCCTGGCATGAAGGAGCATGGGGAGGGTCCTGGGGTTGAGGGTCTGCACGGACTTCTGGAACCTTCTCTGAGGTGTGGAGGACACTGCTCCCCGACACCCAGCTTGGACCCCAAGGAGGCTCCTGCCGTGGGTGTCTCTCTGGGCGAGGACAGAGCTCTGCACTTGGCCGAGCCCGGCCCGGCCGTCTCCCGCCCACTCTGCAGTCTAGGGCTTTCCCGGTGGTTTAGAGTTTTCTCCACTCATTTCATAATGAGGTGCAGTCCCGGAGTGTATATGCTGTAATTTATAGGCCCACTTCCCTGTTATTGATTGCTTACGGCTCTTTCTAGTTTCCCCCACTAAGAATAGTGCTTCAGGGAATATATTTATACACAGATGTTGCTTTTCTTTCTCAGACGCAAACGTATATCCTCAGGCTCCGTTCCCAGAAGTGAATTATTGGGTCAAAGGACATAAATATTTCTGTGGCTCTGGACGTTACGCTGCCAAATCGCTTTCCAAAATAGCCATTACCACCGGGAGGCAGGGAGAGTCCCCCCAACGCCGCTGGCCTCCCTCGGGCTCTCTGGGGGCTCCCCCCACAGAGGGAGTGAGAAGCAGCCACACCCCTCCCACCCACGGAGTCCACAGCCCTCAGCCACGCGGAGCTGCCCGCACCACGGTTCGCCCACAGCCGCGTCCCAGGGCCGGGGAGGGAGCTGAGGGCGCGCGGGGACGTGCTGGCCCAGCCTGACGTCCAAGCAGTTAGGAAGCGGGACGGTCACACCGGGTCCCAGCTGACCTGAAGTGACAGCGCCTTTGCCATGTCATTGGGCGATTCGTGGAGGGTTTAGTTGTGAGGGTTTGGCAAGCCCCGCCCATCCCCCAGATGCCTGTGGTCTCTGCCTCATGGTCACCTGCTCTCACTCAGGAGGTAACTAGGACGCTGGCTCCTTAGCTCTCAGCGCTCTCCGCCAGCGGCAGCCACCACGGTGGGCGTATTCGCGGCCCACTGGCTGCCCCTTTGGCGGCTGAACCCAAGCCCCTGGCCTGTCACCAAGACTCTGGAGAGGATGAGCCGGAGGCGGCTCCAGCTCCAGCCCCTTGGCCTTCAGCGGCAGCAGGTGCGAGGGGAGCGGCCAGAGGCCACACCTGGTGCTGGTTGGCTCTGGAACAGCCGCTCCCCTCGCCCCAGGGAGACGGGGGAGAGGCGAGAGCGCACGAATATCGCAGGGGTGTCTGGTTAAGCAGCGTTTCCCTGCTAACGTTATGGCTTTCCTCCTAAAGCTAGTCTTTTGGAGCCGGCCAGGCCTGCCTGCTCCACTGGACGCGGGAGGACACTGGGACTGTCCTGCCTGCTGGCCCTTCCTCGGCCAGAGCTCCCCGCCCTGGCCCATCCACGGCCTTACCCACAGGCTCACCCACCCACCTGTTTCCTCCGCAAATGGAGGTCTCGGAGATCCCCGTCTGTTCCTCTCTAGAAGGTTCGAGATTAGGTTCTCTCTGCCTTGTTCTTGTGAACGACACGACCCAAACCTCCCCCTGGGCCCACGGAGCTAAAGGCACGCAGCCTTCCGTGGGGGTGGGGGAGATAGAGGTACAGGAAGACCAAGAGGGACAGAGCTATGCAGGTCTCGGGGTCCTTTCACGGAAGACAGAGGGGCTTCGGAGGAAAGCAGGCTTTGTCCGTGAGAAGAGGCCAGAGCAAGTCTCACAGCCACTGGGCGTGAGGGGCAGGGGACAGGCCCCCCATCCGCCCCTCCAGGCCAGGGGGATGGAGTCTTCTAGTTAGAGCAGCTCGGGGAGAGCAGAGAAACAGCCTGAGGAAGAGAAAGCAGCAGCTTTGCCCCAGTGAAGAGCCAGGCCAGGCCGGGTGGCTGGGCCTGGGCTCCCTGGATGCCTGCCCCACACTGGCCCATTCCCACAGCAGCAGCCAGCACACCCTGCAGCACCCGCCCACCCTCACGACCTGACCCACCAGTGAGAGGCGCAGCCTCAGCCCTCTCCTTATACACCTCCCGCTCCTCCCCCACAAGGGCTGTAACGGTGCCCACCTGGGCTGGACCGCCCCTTGACCTCCCTTGACCTCCCTCTGCAGGGCCGCTGGGCTCAGAGGGCGCGTGTGAGCACGTGGTCCACGTGGGAGGCGAGCGTGGCTCGGGCCTGCACAGCTGAGCCGGCATCCCCAGAGGCTCATCGTTCCTCCGAGGAACACGTGGCTCCTTTTGGAGCCGACAAATTGTGGTTCGCCCTCCGTGAGCTGCTCGGGGTGAAAAGGACCAAGACCATCATCCCAGTTTCGTAAGAAAAGCGTTAACTAAGCTGGACCCCCCCAGTTTACAGCATGGATGGGCCTCACCGCCCTGATGATGTCTCCATGAGCGTCCCGAATGCCTATCACCGATCGAGAAGCACCTTAAAAGAGACTCGAATTCTTCACAAATACGAACGAAGTCCAACGCCTTTCCATGCTCGTCAGGTTTACAAGAAGCTGTTAGGCAGGGGGTTAGTTCTGACCATTTCCCCTCAGAACCGAGTTTGATGCTATTTCGTATACACGTGGAACGGACATTTTATTGTCCCATTAGCTGCTGTTCAGATGTTGGGGTTCCTCTTGTTTGGAAAGGAGGCATCGGGGCAGAGGGGCCGCCCAGATGCACCGTCACCTGGGGGGCGGGTGGGGCGCCATGTGCTCTATAAACGTGCACACTGGTTTGTAAAAGGACCAGGGCAGAAGCCCGGATGGGTGGGCGATCGCTGGAGGCCTGGACATTATTTATAGCCACGCAGACTCGAGAGTCCCCAGTGTGACTGAGTGCCATGCAGTCTTGGACGCGGCCTCCTCTAGCCTCACGCCTACCCCAACTCTTTTTATTTTTATTTTGTTGTTAATCCTCACCGGAGGATATTTTCCCATTGATTTTAGCGAGAGTGGAAGGGAGGGGGAGAGACAGAGAGAGGCATCGACGTGAGAGAGACCCATCGATTGGTTGCCTCCTGCACCCACCGGACCAGGACTGGGGATCGAGCTTGCAATTGAGGTCGTGCCCTTGACGGAATTGAACCTGGGACCCTTCAGTCCGTGGGCCGACACTCTATCCACTGAGCAAAACCGGCGAGGACCCTGCCCCAACTCTTGCTGGGAGGGCCACCTTGCCTTCCTGTTGCCACCTGGGACCGGCCCTCTGAGGGGGGAACGGGGACCTGGGCTCCTGGGTCTGAGGGCTCAGGGGGCTGGGACTCTTGGGATCCGATTTGACGGGGCTGGAACCCAGTATGGGGAAGTGCTCGGGAGGGGAGGAGCTTGGAGCGGGAGTCCTGCGTTTGGGAAAGCCTGTGTGTGGGGTGAGGATGAGTGATCTCCCCGTCCTGGGCACAGAATCGGAACTTGGGGACTGGAGAGGCCGGGCATTCCTGCTGTCCCAGCACTGGGACACGGGGTGACATTCTCACTTCTGGGGTAGGGCCAGGCTCCTCCCACTGATCCCGCCCGGCCCTGGAAGCAGGGCTGTCTGTGGACCGGTGATGCCCTCGAGGTTTCTGAGTAAGAACAGAACAGGGTTTCCTGGGATCTGGATACGCACAGGATGGAAAAGGAGCGACTGTTCACACCTCACGCTGTTGGAAGGGGTCCCGTGGCTAACACCGTTTTACTTCATCTCATAGCAACCACAGAAGCTGCTATTTTTTAAAAAAACTTTTCTTAATCCCGGACATTTCCCGGGGCCCACACATGTGCATATCTTGTCCGGACACATGAGGTCGAACACTGACTCCCAAAGCTCACGGTGGGAGGGATGAGCATCCGTTAAACGACGGGCGTGCTGTCTTGTCAGCCCGACCATCCCTGGAACGCACATGAGGAGATGGACACCCCAAAACTCGGTCACTCAGTCAGTTCTGCAAGACGCTGCCCAGATCTGCTAGAGCCTTCTGCAGAGGATGGCCTGACGCTCAGGCAGAAGTGATGCGGCCAGTTGGCCAAAGGCAGACGCACCCCAGGGCTGCGATTGGCCGAGGCCCCGCCAACGGGATTTGGCGCCCGCGCCTGACTCCTGTCCCTGGCAGCAAGAGCTGGCCTTGCAAGCGAACGATCCGTTTGCCAAACTCCTAGTGCTTTTCAAATAATTTATCCACCCATAACCCACCTGTTATCGGCTTTTTGTGTAATTTTTAAATGTTTTCCTTCTGTCTTGACTGGACAAATGAGCCATTTCGATCCTGGCATCTGAGTGAGAATTCCCAGGGTAAACTCCTATCTCGAGTCACAAGTCACATGACCTGGGGCGTGTTAACGAACCTTTCCTTGTCTCAGATTCAAATTCACGAAAAGCGCTGACACAGGGTCTGCCCCGTACAAGGGCTGAGTAAGCGAGAGCTTTCGTCGGCCAGTGGAACCCACGATCGCGCACACTGGGACGTGATGAGATGATAGGTCTCCACCTCCCAGGGCAGGCTGGCTCTTGCCTCTCACTAACCTTCAGAGAGGGGTCCCTCCCTTTTATGCAATCGCATTGCTCTATCTCACCTACAAGGGTCTACCTATAACGTAGTACAGGCGCAGCGTTTGAACGGGACCGTATGACGGAGGTAGAAGTACACGTGGATGTACTGTAGACATGAGGGCTAACTTCTTGGATTTTCACTTTTCTTCACTGGGTCTCAGCCTTGTTGTGAGGAAAATGAAGAACTTGAGCCCTAACCGGTTTGGCTCAGTGGATAGAGCATTGGCCTGCGGACTCAAGGGTCCCAGGTTTGATTCCAGTCAAGGGCATGTACCTTGGTTGCGGGCACATCCCCAGTAGGGGGCGTGCAGGAGGCAGCTGATCGATGTTTCTAACTCTCTATCCCTCTCCCTTCCTCTCTGTAAAAAAAATCAATAAAATATATTAAAAAAGAGAAAATGAAGAACTTGAATTAGATCAGCAGTTTTCAACCTTGACCCCACCCGACCTTAGCCAGCGTTACCCTGGGTGAGTCACCTCATCTTTGTAAGCTGCACGTTCTCCTGTTTGAAAATGATGGGGGGGGGGGGGGGCGGGGAGGGCGTGATTTCTCTGCAGGAATGTTGGATAAGTAACATTTATGAAAATAACATTTCAGTCTGACTGGCGTGGCTCAGTGGTTGAGCGTCGACCTATGAACCAGGAGGTCACGGTTCGATTTCCGGTCAGGGCACAGGCCCGGGTTGCGGGCTGGATCCCCAGTGGGGGGCGTGCAGGAGGCAACCAATCCATGATTCTCTCATCATTGATGTTTCTATCTCTCTCTCCCTCTCCCTTCCGCTCTGAAATCAATAAAAATCTTTTTAAAAAATTAAAAAAACACAAAATAACATTTCACACATGAAATAAGAGAAATGTAACTTACAGCAGAGCAGTAACGCCCAGGAGCAAATTCTGGCCTGCAGAGTTCCGGGCTGCAGGAGTGTTGGCCTAATAAATGCTTTTGTTTCTTCTACACCCTCTCCCCTCCACCCCCCGCCTCTCCTCTAAGCATGTGACACTCTGTCCAGGCCTCCTTGGAGGAGAATTTATTACAGCAGAAGCAAGATATGCAGGAATTTCAGGGGAAGAAAATGCATGAACTGTTAAGCAAGACTAACCTCAAATTTCCGTGGATTTCAATGCCATTCTTCCTTGTTCACGGGAGCAAACCCTAATTCGAATCCACACACGAGGGGTTTAAAGGTCAAAGCTGCCTCATCATTTATGGTGTTAATAAGAACAATCTGATTAAACAAGCCCTTGAATAATGCAAAGCCATAACTCATCGATGGTCTTCGGTGTCACAAAAAATGCTGACTTGAAGATTATTGAGTTTATGATTTCATATAATGAGGAGAAAAGCAGAAATGAAAAATGCGCCCGTCCCTCTTTACCCTAAATGGGTGCAGACATTTTTTCCTAATTCAGATGTACAGGCGTTTTGTGCTTCTATTACAGTTTTTACCACCCGCTCGGGGGACAGTCGCTCGCGACAGGACAGCCGAGTGGCTCTTCTGGAACCTCTGCAGGGGCACCCATCTCTCGCTTCCCCGGAGTCTTCGATGAGCTCACTCCCTGAAGTCACCAATAAACGCCTTACGTGGAACCTTGACTGTAACCTTGGGGGTTCCTGGAAACGTTCTCTGACGGGTTCGGAAGCACCAGGCGGGTGAGTCACACTCTCTGGGTCTTTGTTCTTGTGGCCGAGGCGGAAGTGGAAGGGAAGGGTGACAGGCCTTCTAGGCAGAGGAGCTGGCACAGGGGAGCGTGTTTGGATGAAAATGTCCAAGTTCCCTTTTCATCGGTGCATTGATGTTTGTCATCGATGAGCTCCAAATGAAGCAGAGCTCAGAGAATCTGCCAGGGTCCTTCTCTCTCTCTCTCTCTCTCTCTCTCTCTCTCTCTCTCTCAAAAAATATATTTATATTGATTTCAGAGAGGAAGGGAGAAGGAGAGAGAGATGGAAACATCAATGATGGGAGAAAATCATTGATCGGCTGCCTCCTGCATGCCCCACACTGGGGACTGAACCCACAACCCGGGCCTGTGCCCTGACCGGGAATTGAACCGTGACCTCCTGGGTCATAGGTTGACGCTCAACCACTGAGCCACTGCGGCTGAGCGAGGTCTCATCTCTTTACCGACAACTCACACAAAGGCCCCAAGGTCTCCACTAGAATAAATAAGAGGAACCTTCAAAGTTATCCCACTGGGAGAGATGTTTCGCTGGGCACACCACGTGCTGGCTGGAAAGATGGGGACCCAAGGGGTGGCCCTGTGGTTGTGGAATCTGAACTCATGAGGATTGTAAGACAGCCCTTGAGTACACCTCACCCGAGAGAGATGCGTTGATTCGCCAAGGTCAGAAGTCAGAAGGGGGTTTCTACATAGGATGGACACAGAGTGCTCTATTCAAGGAGCTGAGAGATTGTCCAAAAGCAAGCATTTCAGCACCCGGACAGCTCCCACGGGCAGCTGGACTGGAATCCCCTTTTGCAGACTGAGGGGGGTTTCTGACCATCCTGTGAGGGCGCCAAGAGAAGCGCTGGGCTCCCACACTGCCGACTGGTCCCATGCAGACAAGGACCGCATCCTCCAGGGATGGCCACGGAGCACACCGCTCACCTATGGAATATCGTCGCGTTTCTACAGGAATTCAGCTGTGTGGCTTTTCCAAAAACACAGGAAGACAGAGTCGCTACAAAGTGGAGCCAGAAACCCCTCAGTAAGCGAAATCTAAGACAAAAAGCTGAGAGAGTGAGAGGGGAAAGGAGTCCAGATGAAAAGAGAAACGCCACATGGCCGGCGGCTAAAACAGTGGAGGTGTAAAACTGCATAGGCCCCCAATAAATAATTTAGGTAAGAAATGTGCAGAAATCCCTCTGGGTCGCAGAGGAAAACAACTGAGATAAAGAGTAGGAAGCCTAGTTAGTTGTGCAAAGGGAGGATGTAATGATGATTCAGAGATGAACATGGAGAAATGCGTTGTCAAACTTTTAATTGAAATTACAAATTGCTGAGAACAAGGATTATATGTTATGAAAACACAGAATGGCCAGCGAAACACCTGTGGCGATGGACAGAACTGTGCACTGGACAAGGGGAGCTCCCAGTGGCTCCGGGAGACACAGGCTCTGGACTGTCCCTCCTCCCAGACCCAAGACACCGCTGAGTACCATCCGCTGGGGATTGGGACCGTCGGTGACAAGCGGATGTTGACTCACGTCTGTCTCCCGGTAGGATTAGCACTCGGTCACATGTGCGGGCTCGGCTCCCCCGTGAGACACATGCTCCGTCATGTCTGAGAACCACGGTTCATGTTCAAACCTCCCATGTTCTATGTGTGTGAAGACGGAGGCCTCCAACATGGAAGGAACGGGCCTGTGATGCCAGCCACCGGATCTCAGTCACCCTGAGACACAGCCCCGCCTCCCTCCCCTGGGTTCGGACTCAAGGGAGAAGACAATGTGACAGCCCGGCTTCCCTTTGTGCAGAAAAGCTCGAGTCACCGATGAAAACAGATAAAAATGGCAGGAGACGTATAAACAAAACCATAAAGCAAATACAATCCAGATCAACACCATCAGTGAGACCCACACACACGGTTTTGCTAGAATAAAAGCGAAGCCGGCTGGATACACGGCGTGAGCTCATTCCAACCCCTCCCCGGGAGCGTGGCTGAGAGCTGGACAAGTCTGCTTCTTCGTGTCACGTGACTCCATCTCCTCACCGCCTCTCTCGTTCCTCACGGAGAAAAAATGAACACGTGTGGGTGGGACTCCCCGTGATATCAGCTTTGCTTCCCTGACCAGACGCAAACATGCCATATACCAAGCCCTCCTTTTTAGTTTTCTCGTTAACACGGAAGGATTCAGTCATTTCGTGCCAGCAGACCGATAGTCGGGGCTAATAACGCAGGTTTATGAACATAAAATGCGCCAGGATGCTTCTGTGTTGTTTTCAAAATTATTGCAGTAAACTTACACTCACACACACACATTCTCATGTGCAACGTCGAGATCATGAACACGCTGGTTGAGCCACGGCTGCAGAACTGCCGATTTTGACTATAAAACAAACACACCTTCTGACTCGGCTTGCCCAGGACATAAGAGCAACAAAAGAATCCTGCTTCCGTTCCCACCTCCGGCTGAATGGGGTAGATGCCTCTTTGTGTGGACGAGGGGGTTGTCTTTTGAGCTGCAGTTTGACCAAGTGAAGATCTTTAAGGTCAGCTTCCAATAATGGAACACCGGGGGTGGGGGGAAGGGGGGATTCCAACATGCCATTCACACGCACCCCCGTCCACCGAGGGTCTATTTCCTGGTCTAGCGTTTAATAAGCCAGCAGAACCCTCTTCAACCAGCACCACAAGCGCATTCAGTCTGTTAGTATGCCATCCTCCAATGTCATTCACTGTGCTTGTTGGACATGAGATAAAAACATGTTTGTGCTCATAACCTTCCAATCGAATGGCCTACCTCTGTGGCAGTTCATGGCCAGGTGGGGGCGCTCTTCATGTGTCGCCAGAAGCGAGCCTGGAGGAGGCGGAGCATCCTTCCGGGGGGCGGGGGGCATTCTGAGTTTCTGGGACTCGCCACTCCTACAACGGACAGATGCCGCTATTGTAACTTATGATTTGAACTCAATCGGAGACTGAACGTAAGTTTTGGTGTAGTGTTTGCACATGATGAAGTAGAACTCAATCCCACGACTCAGCCCAAGTTTTAAAAGTAAAATTTTCTGGGAAATTAATCATCCTAACTTTTTATTACATCCTGGCAGGAAAGAGATGACAGGCATGTAATGAAGAAGAATTTACATAGAAACGATTAGTAAAAGGAACCGTTTCCTCCTGAGGGCGGTAGTGAGGGCGTTCAGGAGGGAGAGTCCACATCCTGAAGCTGGTGACAGCTGTGGGCGGGGCACCCCGGGACCTGCGGGCATGGTGAGGGTGCAGTTACAGACACAGAGAGGGTGAGCTGTGCAGCGAGCACCCCCAAGGGGAACGCGGATTGTGGGTCAAGCAGCCTGGCCTCCCTGCAGAGATCTTGCAGGGAGAGAGCAGGGCGCCTCCCCTTAGCCAAGCCAACCCCATCCCGGGAGCAGAGAGCTCGGAGCCTGCTGCTGCTCCATGCAGGTCGGCGTGCGTGAGCCTGGAGCCAGGTGGGAGCGGGCGGCGGGCAGGGGAGGGTGGGGGGTGGAAAATGTACAGCACGGAATGTTAAGGAGACATCACAATGCCGTCGCGATAACCCTGAATTGCTATAACATATGCAATTTGCGGACGTTGGCATTTTCACGGTGATGAGTCCCGAGTTAGTGAGGCCATCGCTCCACCCTCAGAGGTCCACTGTGCTGAACCGGGGACATGAGAGGAGGGCGGAGAAGGCCCTTTCGCTGGAACACACAGGGCCCGCTATGCCCCTGACACTCTACCATGTAAGGATGTCCATTCGAAAGAGTATGATCATTGAAGGAAACCTAGAATTCACTGGCAGCACATCTGCACCTGCTCTCTGAGGTGCTCCTTCGGCCACAGGAAACGAGAAGCAGCATCTATGGCCTATGT
>NW_005873432.1:0-2401 GCF_000147115.1 Myotis lucifugus
GCATTGAAGTCAAGGAAATTGTGACATAATTTTGCAGTCATGATTTCTAAGTCTCAGAAATGCATTCACCTGAGTCAAATGTAGTATTTTTAAAAAATATGTTTTTATTGATTTCAGAGAGAAGAAGGGAGAGGGAGAGAGATATAGAAACATCAATGATGAGGGAGAATCACTGATTGGCTGCCTCCTGCACGCCTCCTACTGGGGATCAAGCCCGCAACCTGAGCATGTGCCCTGACCGGGAATTGAACCGTGACCTCCTGGTTCATAGTTGATGCTCAACCCTTGAGCCACACTGGCCAGGCAGTAACTAATCTTTTTACTGTCTCCATAGTTTTTCCTTTCACTAACCCCTTTCTAATCAGAGCTAATCTGTTTTATATACTGGACTTATGTTTAAGATTTTATTTGAAAACTAGTTTATGCTGTTTTATTTTTTAAAAAAAGGTTTTACGTTAATGGGCAGTGTCTTGACCCTGTCCCTTATTAGCTGTTGTGACCCTGGGCTAGTCACTTCTCCCTGAAGCTCGATTTCTCACTCATAAAATGGGGCTCATGAAGGCTCCTCCCATAAGTACTATCATGTACGTACAGCATGCAGCACACAGTAGGTTCTCAGCCAGCTTCCCTCTGCAACTCAAGTTCACTTCCCAAAATCGGCCCAAGCTTTGCCGATTTTGTCTCCAGAGTTCTAGAATCTCTTTTCTTTCCGTCCCTACTACAACTCCTTGCTTGTTTTAGGCTCGATCTGATTTCAGTGGGTCTGAAAACAGTGATTAGGCCACACATCTGTTCCAAATGCTCACCTTTATGTAACAAAACACCGAGCTGTCACTTAACACTTTGGACTAGAGCACAGGCAGACTCTCCAGGAGTATGCGGCAGGCTCTGCAGGGTGTTTCCTGGTGCTGTTCTCTGGGGTTCTTCCCCCCTCCCTCTGACAAACTGCTGGGGGGCCTGGTGGTCTTGGAGTCTGAGGAACTTTCATGGCAGTGGTGATGGGCTATATCCATTTAGAGCCCCACTTCCAAGTTTCTTTGGTACCAAGCTCTCTATAACTTGCTGGCACTAACCTCCCAAGATGCAATATAACAAAAACAACCACATTCCCCGGCTTCACCCTGCAACCTTCTGGACCATGCTTCCTTAAATATTTATTTTTCAGCATCTTCTAAATAAGACCCTCTGAATACCTGGCCTCATCACCTCTCTCACCTGGACTACTTCCTTGCTGTCCTTAGTGGCCCCACCACCTCCCAGAAAAGCAGAATTTGGTGACTGATTAGAAGCTGGGGATGAAAGAAAGTTTCATCAAGGAGGAATCCCAAGTCCCAGAATTGGTGACGGTGTCACCAAGTAGGACAGAGAACACAGGACAACAAGTCGACTTAGCTCGGTTTAGTAGGACTTAGGCCACCTCAGTTTGAGGCACTGTGGGGCTCATGGGTGTGGACATAGAGCAGGCAGCTGTCCACATACATCTAAGCTTCAGTGAGTCCTAAAAGGGAGGGTTGTTTAGACCCACCCCCGCTGATTTTTCCATCTACCTCTTAGGGGGCATCTGTTCCCTCTTATTTTCAATTTCTTGGGCAAGGGTAATTCACTCTCACTTATATCCTGTTGACAAGACAATTCTTGTATGACTTGCCATCTAGTGTGATATTTTACTGTGGAAATGTCACATATTTGCATCTGAACTATTAGCTTAGCATTTGGCTAAATTGATTAGTTATTAGTGTTTTGAAACTGTATGAATACATATTGCAAATGTTATAAAAGATTTTACTCTATGTATAAATGATAGGATCATAGATTCTTTAGGAGAGGAAAATTAAAGATCATATAATTCAATGCCCTCAAAATACCAAGTACTTCAACATGCATTAATTGAGCATCCAGTATATGTATATGTACGTATACCTAGACAGAGAGAATATTGTGAAACATTAACATTTGGGAAATCTCGGCAAAGGACATATGGGTATTCTTTGTACTATATTTTCAACTTGTTCTGTCTAAAACTTTTCAAAAGTAAAAAATGGCTCTAGCCAGTTTGGCTCAGTGGATAGAGCGTCAGCCTGAGGACAGAAGGGTCCTGGGTTTGGTTCCGGTCAAGGGCACATGCCGGGTTGTGGGCTCGATCCCCAGTGTGGGGTGGCAGGAGGCAGCTGATCAATGATCCTCTCTCATCATTGATGTTTCTATCCCTCTCTCCCTCTCCCTTCTTCTCTGAAATCAATAAAAAAATATTTTTAAAAAAGTAAAAAATGTTAGTCTAATATGTATACTATATAGCACTTTAAGGACTGAAAAGGCTGATGGTGGTGGTGTGTTGAGGTGGGTAGGAAGCAATGAAAATTCAATAGTGTTACTAAGAAATGAAAAAAACCCACCTCAATAG
>NW_005873432.1:2501-24391 GCF_000147115.1 Myotis lucifugus
ATAATAATGCCTTAACTTCTCCAATGTTTTGAGAAACAATCTTTTTGCCTTTTCTAGATGTAAAAGATATAATTGAGTGTATCATTACAGAAAATGAAAAGATTCTCTGCTTGCTCCTATAATGACTGAATACATGTAAATCTCAGCCCAGAAGGAATTAATTTGACTAATGTAGATGTAAGATCGGTTAGAGCAGTGGTTCTCAACCTTGGCTGCACATTAGAATCACCTGGGAATCTTTTTAAAATCCTGATTTCTGGGCCTCATCCTCCGGAAATTCTGTTTCTTTGTTACTAATGTTGTGGCCTCACCCCATAACAAAAAAACAGAATTTCCGGGAGATGAGGCCCAGAAATCAGGATTTAAAAAAGATTCCCAGGTGATTCTAAGGTGCAGCCAAGGTTGAGAACCACTGGGTTAGAGTGTCGGCCTGAGCACCAAAGGTATTGGGTTCGATTCCCTGTCAAGGGCACGTACTTGGGTTGCACGTTTTATCCCAGGCCTGTTTGGGATGTGTCAGGGAGGCAACTAATCGATGCGTCTCTCTCACATGGATGTTTCTTTCTCTCTCTCTCAAAAATAAAATAAAAATTAATAGGACTGCAATCCCTTGGGCCATCTGCACTTGTTCTGAACTGCTCTTATCAGATGCTCCTGGGAACACAGGACACAATATTATTGTTAAGATAACTGGAGGGGGCGGGTGTAGTGGATGGAGGAAAGATACTGGAGGTCATATGTTTACCTTGTTTGGAGAAACCTGATAAAGAAAGCTCGAGATACCAACTGTAGGGCTGGGGCTTCAGAACCAGGAACCTGACCCCAGGAGCCTCTGACAGATATGATGAGTACCTGGGCTGAGGCACAGATGGGGCCGGACCAGGTGGTCCTGATTGGTATCAGGGAACTGGAGGCTTATAGCTAATCCCCTGCCTCAAAAGAAACAGAGAGCGCCCTTATTTAGTTAAGGTCTCATTAAAGCTCACCATGAAGACACAGGAAAGGGCTGTTTACTTAAGTGCTAAATAAGTGCCTCCCATAGATGAGGCACAATGCAAAGGATGGAGAAGTGCAGAATAAGAGAAATAGAAGCTAAACAAGCAGGTGGCTGATGGGCCAAAGATCGCTGACCAAGGAGTTCCATAGAACTCGTTTTCCCCGTCTGTAAAGGAAAACCTCCCTCCTTCACAGGCGAACGGTGAAGATGAAAGGAATTGATGCGCAGAAAGTGAGTAGTAAACGCTTGGGAGGTATCAGGCACTCAGTTGCTGGGTCTCCCCTCCCCACCCCCAGCCTTCTCTGATGCAAGAACCCGAGTTGTCCTGAATCTCGCCCACTCTGGTCTGTCCCAAGGACAGTTCCATGGACCCAACTGGAGACCTTGTGCTGCTGTCTCAACCCAGATGCCTGTGGACACCTCAACTTGTCCTTACGGTGCACCCCACCCCCACACCAAGGCTGCTCACGGCAGGCCAGCATTTATTTGGTTAGGAAAGCCACCGAGTTTTAAAATGTGAATATATTGGGGTGGCAATGGTGATTTCAATTTGTGGCTTTCACCACAGTCACGCTCTCAAGCAGAGTTCAAGTTTATTCATTTTATATGCATCGGAGTCTTTGAAATTGTTAGTATGGAAATAAATTTTCATAAAAAAAACTACAAGCCCTGTTATATGGGACATCTTGAATACCAGAGTAAAATAGCTTTTAAATGACTAGAATGGCAGGTTTCTGCTATAAATTGGTGCCCCTAACTGCCCCCCCTGCCAGCCTGGTCGCCCCCAACTGCCACCCCCCTGCCAGCCTGGTTGCCCCTCACGGCCCCCCCGCCAGCCTGGTTGCCCCATGCAGACTGCTGTTCAGTCGTTTGGTCGTCCCTCACTAACCTCCCTGCCGGCCTGGTCGTAGGCAGCCATCTTGTGAGGGTGTGAGGGTTAATTTGTATATTACCTCTTTATTATATAGGATTCCAGCCTCCCTTTTACTAACTTCCCTTTTAGGGTCGTGGGCATGTGTTCTATTTCTTGTCAATGAGATGTAAGAGGAAGTCTGTGGGGAAGCTTCTGGAGAGCCTTTGCTTTCTTACTACATCAGAAAGTAGGAGCTGACTGAGCTCCTTCCCTTGCTTTCTGCTTTGAACTTGCATGTGATGGTTGGCATTGCAGCAGTCATCTTGCAACCTTGAGGTGATGTACATGGGGTGCTGGGATCCAACCCCAGCAGGTCCAGGGGTCCCCAAAGGTGTGGACGGAGTCGGCGATGAAGGAATGACATGGAGACAGGGTTCAGTTCATCAGCATAGCGAGGTTCTCCCTCCAGGATCTCCAGCGAAGTTCTGGCTAGGAACTCCAGCGAAGTTCTGTGTCCATGTTCTCTTGCTAGGTTCTCCAGCCAGGTTCTCTAGCCAGGTTCGGTCACCAGGTTCTGTGTCTAGGTTCTCCAGCCAAGTTCTGTAGCAAGGTTCTGTTCAGGATCTTTTGCCATGTTCTCTCACTAGGTTCTGTCTCTAGGTTCTGTCTCTAGGTTCTTCAGCCAGGTTCTCTCACTAGGTTCTGTTTCTAGGTACTGTGTCCTGTTGTCTTGTTACATCTGTATTTATACCAGTTGATTCCAATCCTATCAATCTCTATTCCAAAGGTTAGGGCGTTTCTTATCTCCATTCCAGGGCGTAAAGATTATGTAGCTTAAGCGTAATTGTTCGTAGTTAAAGTGATTAACTACCTGCCTGGCACTTAGTTAAGGGGTTTTATTCCCTCCCTAACTTCAGGGGAAAATCCCCACCTGGGGAAACAACCTTTCTCAGAGAGGTGACCTTGGTTAAAACACATGGCACTAAGGAGAGCAAACATATTAAGAACAATATGCTATATATGCCAGGTCCCTTGAAACATATGCTGTGCAGATGTTTCTTTCCTGCAGCGACTGTGTCAAGCAGCAAGGATGGACCGGCTTCCGGCAATGGGGGTGGTAGGCCAATGCAAAATGGAGAGACAGAAGGAGTCTGAGTCCTTAATAACATTGGTAAGCTGGCAGACCAATTCTGATATGGACTGTATTTGAGTTTCTTATTAAGTAAACAAGAAACATTCTTCTGGCTTAAGCTACGGTCGGAAGAGGGCTTCTGCTATTTGCAGCAAAATGTACTTTATACAGTACATAATCTTTTTCAGCTTAAAATAAAGTTAAGTTGATTCTGTCTGTTCAGAATGCACCACTAATAGCTAGGTGATGTTTTCATTGGATGACACAAACCCTATGATTATGCCAGCCTTATAAATACGTATGCATACGAAAATGTATGAGAAAAATCAGGAGGAAAGCGCGATCTTCTGAACCTAAATAGTTCTCTTCCTGATATAAAGGATAGATTTTTATCTTATTTTTAGTTAATAATACTGAAGTCAATGAACAGAAGTAATTAAAGAGACTACATCTCTACTCCCCACTGAAGTAGAAGTTAATTTTAAGTTTTCACGATTTTCTGTTCCAGACAGTTCTATCTTGATAAATGTTTGTGATATTTTATTGTATGGTCTACATACTAACATAAAAGACAAACACACTAATTAAGATTTACATTTTTTTGTTTTATTTAAAAAAATTTTTATTGAGAGAGAGAGAGAGAGAGAGAGAGAAACATCTGTTTATTTTTCCACTTATTTATGCATTCATTGGTTGCTTCTTGTATGTGCTCTGACCGGGGATCGAACCCACAATGATTATCTTACCAACTGAGCTACCTGACCAGGGCCTGTTTTATTTTTTTATACTCTAATAAAGCCCCATTTTGACATATAAGTCATTGGAAAATTTGAGGAGGGAAAAAGCCACTGAATTGTTAGCTTGTCTCCAGTAAATTTAATCACATGTATATCTATGCTATTTATATAAATTTATATTTTATGTTACATATATCTCTGTATATAATTGTGGATTATCTATATGTACCAAAGGAGAAAGGGTTGGAAGTTTATCAGTTAGCTTTTGCTGTGTAACAAACCCCTCCAAAACACCAAGGTTTAAACAGCAATGATGTCATCACTCATGTATTTTCGGGTTGTTGATCTAGTCTGCACTTGACTAGGTTTGGCTCCAAGCTGAATATTGGATCCAGCTCTGCGTCACAGCAGGCTGGCTGGGACATGTTTTTCTCATGGCGATGACACAAGTGATAGATGCAAGAGGGCAAGCCCAAGTGCACGCGTCAAGCCTTTGCTTGTATCATATCCACTAATGTGCCACTGGCCAAAAAAGTCATAGGGCCACGCCCGAACCCATGGTGTAGAAATGGACTTCACTGCTGGCTGGGAGGGACTGCAGAGCCACTTGGCAAAGTTCACAGGAAAGGGAGGGAAGAAGGATTGAAAACAATGATGCTGTGAAAGGGAAGAGAGTTGGTAACACAGGACCAGCTTCTGACATTGTTCTGACCAAGTTCTGAGAAGCCGACAGAACTAAGATTTAAAGGAAAGATGCCTGGTACTCCTACTGTGAAGGATAAAATTCCTCATCCTGAACATGTTTAGGCTGGAAGAATCATCTCAACAACGCTTTTTAAAAGGTCATCACACACCTCTATCATGTTTATGTACCTTTCTAGAGCTAGCCTGGCATTTCTGTGGAATAAAGACAATGATTTTGTCATTGTCTGTCTGTATGCTGGAATTGTACAGAGACTGTATTTACAAGACGTACAATGTGCTAATGACCAGCATCTTTTAACAACAGCAATGAATACAATAGCCATGCTCTTTGTGTGCATTCTTTCATTTTAACCTTCACAGAAACCCGGTGAAGTAGGAGTTGCTTATTATTCCTGTTCCACAGATGAGGAACTTGAGTCTTGGGGAGGCACAGCTAGCAGGGCCAGGATTTGAACCTAGTTGGTGTCATTTCGCACTCACCTGCTGGTCCCCCATTACTCCACGGAAAAGACTGCCATTGCTGCAGCCAAATCGATACCGTGACATATATGTGCTGTAAAAAAAGACAAATCATGCATTCACATGACACTCTTGTGTGTTTTGTAATACAGAAAATCGCCCATCTAAATTGCTTTTGAGCACTACATCCTGAGGATTCGTGTTATTAGCAGAAGAATGCAGTTTACAAAACAAATGTGAATTTTCAAAATACTCACTGGTTTCATTGGCCTCTCAAACCAGTGTATCCCAGGCCAGCCACTCCCACAGTGGACTACTGCCTGAAATCTTGCTCTCAGTGACCTTTGACCATTCCTACCTGGCAGATCCCAGCCCCAGGGTCTCTCATTCCCTGTGCACAGCTGAGGAGTATGCAGGTAGCTCTTTATGACCCTATGACACTTAAAAAACCTTTTTTTCCCCTCTTTGGTCCTCTCTTGTGCTCTGTGTCCTTTTGTAGAACCGGGTGTCAACTGGCACAGGGAGCCCTATTTGAAGAAACCTCCCTGAATCCAAACCCTCAAAGAGCCTCTTTCTGGATCTGAATTTAATTAACCCTTCAGCTTCCAACCTCCTCCTTTACACATCTATCTGAACACAATGAATCTCTGGGCTTGAACATGTTTTCAACAGTCATTTCAGCACTTGTCCTTTTCCTGTTTTAAGCTATACAAATGATTCCTTTAAAAAGGGTATTCTTAAGAAAAATACTCTCGGTATAAACTGGAAACAGTACAACATGCCCCTTAAACCCAAGTGCTTTCATGTGAAGCCGAAGTCAACAATTACTCCTCAACTAATATGTGTTTTTTGCTTCTTTAACAAGAGTGTCATAATTGGAGGGGGGTGCTTTAGGGATGACTAATGGAAATGGGAGGTGATCAAGCCCCTAGAAGGGGTGAGATTCAAATTTAAAAAAATATTTTTATTGATTACAGGGAGGAAGGGAGAGGTAGACAGAAATATAAACATCAGTGATGAAAGCGAATCACTGATCAGCTGCCTCCAGCATGCCCCATGCTGGGGACCGAGCTCACAACCAGGGCATGTGCCCTGACTGGGAATTGAACCTGGACCTCCTTGTTCATAGGCCGACACTAAACCACTGAGCCATGCTGGCCAAGCTCAAATCATTTTGATAACTGAGATGGCTCACACACTGACCAATCAGAATGGACAGTGGTCATGAAAGGCTATATGCTGGTATTGGCATCCCCTCAACACCGGTCTGCGGCTCCATCATTCTAGCTCTGGCTCCAGACTCCTTTTCGGTGCTTTTGTAAACACAATCTACTGTCCAAAGGAAGAGATTTGGCAACATTTAGGACATTCACTTTCTGAAGGCAATTTCAAAAGAAGGTTTTCAAACACTAATTTGAAAGAATATATGCACCCCTATCTTCATTGCAGCCTTATTTACAATAACCAAAATTTGGAAGCAGTCCAAGTGCCCATCAGTAGATGAGTGGATAAAAGAGCTGTGGGACACTTACACAATGGAATACTACGCGGCCATAAAAAAGAAGGAAATCTTACCTTTTGTGACAGCGTGGATGTATCTGGAGAGCATTATGCTTAGAGAAATAATCCAGTCAGAGAAAGTACCATATGATACCATTTATATGTGAAATCTAATGAACAAAATAAACAAAATAGAAACAGACTCATAGAGAGCAGATTAACAGCTATCAGTGGAGAGGGGAGTTGGGGGAAAAGGTGAAGGGATTAAGCAAAAACAAAACAAAACAATAGAAAACAGCCCTAACCCGTTTGGCTCAGTGGATAGAGTGTTGGCCTGTGGACCAAAGTGTCCTGGGTTTGATTCCGGTCAAGTGCACGTACCTTGGTTGCAGGCTCCTCCCTGGTTAGGGCTCCTGTAAGAAGGCAACCAATCAATGTGTTTCTCTCACATCAATGCTTTTTTCTCTTTTCCTCTCTCTTCCACTCTCCCTAAAAATCAATAGAAACATATCCTCGGGTGAGGATTAACAACAAAAACAAAACAAAGCAACCCCCTCTCCAACACACACACACACACACACACACACACACACACACACACACACGCAAACACATCTCAGACACAAACAACAGTATGGTGATTATCAGAGGGAAAGGGGATGGAGGGAGGTAAAAGAGGGTAAAGGGAGTGTAAATGGAGGTGGAAGGAGATTTGACTTGGGGTGGTGATGTATCATAGAATTGTACACTTGAAACCGATATAATTTTATTAACCAATGTCACCCCAATGAATTCAGTTAAAAAAGGAAAAGGAAAAGATTTTGAGCAGTGACTAGAGTGTTATTCCTTCTTAAGTGCACTGCTGATTGAGAACAGAAATTCTGGCTTATTTATTCAAAGGCAAGTATTGTTCTTCTGTCAAACTTCCTGGCAATTGATATACTTAGCAGTGGCTTCCAAGAAGTGACGATCATTTTGATGAAATGTCAGGTGACAGATGTCTGACTTATTTGGAGAACCTTAAGCCTGGAGGGAATGGGAGATTATTATTAGATTAGTGCAGTGGGTATAGATTATCACATTATAAAGGAGAAAGAGTTGGATTTGGAAAGAGAAATCAGCTATCCCAGTTTGACAACCAGGGTGAGGGGACAACCTATGCCCCTTGCTTTCAGTGTGCATACTGAAAGATTGGTGGGGGATGAGGTCCATAGACAGAGAAACAAGAGCCCCAAACAAGTGGGACGAGCTCAGTTACAACTCAGGCTGCTCTGGCTTTCCATGCTCTTGACGTTCTTTTCTTGTGGGATCTGCTAATAAGGCTTCTCTGAAAACAGAGCCACGTCAAGAAGACCAGGGGACAATGGGGCTGCCTCAGGAGTTTGAGAATGCAATCGAGTAATTCCGCCGAAAAGACTACCCCTTTTTGTAGCAACTTAAACTAACTTCACATACAAAAGGAAATGTAAAAATGCTACTTGTTCTAAAATAGCCAACAACAGAGGACTAGTTGAATAATTACAGCATATCTATAATTTAGAATATGAATCAGGCATTAAAAGCTATGTTTTTAGGAAAGCAATACCATATATTTCCCCATACATACATAAATTATTTGTGAAAGGTCTAAACCTGTATGGCACCCTAGCCGGTTTTGCTCAGTGGGTAGAGCACTGGCCTGTGGACTGAAGGGTCCTGGGTTCAATTCTTGTAAAGGGTACATGCCCAGGTTGCGGGCTTGATCCTCAGTGTGGGGTGTGCAGGAGGCAGCCGATCAATGATTCTCTGTCATCGTTGATGTTTCTATCTCTCCCCCTCTCTTCCTCTCAAACAAACAAAAACTCTGCATGGCACCATAAATGCCAAATTCAAATTGCTGTGTTACTTCTGAAGAGGGCGGGGGAAACAGGGGTCAAGGAGTGAGTGTGCAAATAGAGTTTATTATACCTGAGATGTTTATTCTTCAGCTGAGTGATGGGTCCATGGGTGTTCATTATATGAGTTTCTATGCTTTTTGTATGCTTGAATTATTTCATAATTTAAAAAATCATGTTCTCAAATTCTAATCACATGACATGCTCATGATAAAATAAAGCAAAAATCAACCAGGCTATAAAATATATACATAATTTGATATCAATTTTGCCTTAAAATTATATATTCATATAGAAGAATATATAATTAGAATATATATGAATAGAAGAAACTAAAAGATGCTAGCCCTGGTGACTTTTATTTTCTTAATTATTCTGTTTTATGTTATCTGAACATTTTACAATAATATCTCTCCTATAATCTAATAATTGTTATTACAAAATAGTACGGTTTTTAACAATTAATGAAAAGTGCATTGCACATGTTCACTTTTTAAAATGTCATGCATGCTCCCACCCCAGAGGTGACAGTCTTGTGCATACCCTCCAGTCACTTTCTTTGTGTTTTGTGTGTATATGTACATTTGTGTACATAGCTCTCTTGTATTTACATAAGTCGGATTCTACTATCCATACTGCTAAAGATTTACTTTTTTCATTTTATACTACATCTTGGGAGATTTAAAAATATCAGTATATGTACCAGCAGTGTGGCTCAGTGGTTGAGCATCCCTATGAATCAGGAGGTCAAGGTTGGATTCCTGGTCAGGGCACATGCCCGGGTTGCAGGCTCGATCCCCAGTAGGAGGCGTGCTGGAGGCAGCCGATCAGTGATTCTCATCATTTATGTTTCTTATCTCTCTACCTCTTCCTTCCTCTCTGAAATTAATAAAAACATATTTTTAAAAATCAGTATATGTATATTTACCTCATATTTTTATTCCAAAAATTAAAAATTTAATTTTATTCACTTAATTTCATTTTAATAGCTGTGTAGTGTTTATAATATATAAAAATAAATGTATCTGTTTATAATATAGCCATAACATAATTCACTTCACTATATCCCTAATAATGGATAGGTCATTTCGTAATTCTTTCTCTATTAGTAAATGTTTCAGTGACTGTCCTTAATTTTATGTGCACGAACAAGGATTTTTGTAGGGAAGGTTCCTAGAAACAGAGTTTCTGGGTCATGGAGCCCACACACACTCAGTAATAACAAATACTACCAACTGCCTGCCTAAAACATTTTGTTACTCAATTACCCCAACGCATAGTCTTGTTTCCTCAGATGCTTACGTTTTACTTGTATTTTGAAAAATACAAGTTTATTAAGAACATGTGACACAATAAATCAACAAACAACAAATGCTGGTGAGGATGTGGAGCAAAGGGAACTCTAGTGCACTGTTGTTGGAATGCAGACTGGTGCAGCCACTGTGGAAAACAGCATGGAGTTACCTCAAAAAATTAAAAATGTAACTAACAGTCTTTTGACTCAGTGATCCCCTTCTGAGAATATATCCAAAGAAATCAGAAACCCTAATTCGAAAAAATATATCCATCCTTATCTTCACTGCAGTGTTATTTAAAAGCCAAGATTTGGAAGCAGCCCAAGTGTCCATCAGTGGATGAGTGGATAAAAAAGCTGTGGTATATTTACACAATAGAATACTACTCGGCATAAAAACGAAAGAACGCCTACCCTTTTTGACAGTATGGATGGACCTGGAAATCATTATGCTAAGTGAAATAAGCCAGTCAGAGGTCTCACTCATATGTTGAATCTAATGAACAAATTTAACAAACAAACATAGAAACAGACTCATAGATAGAACAGATTGACAGCTGGCAGAAGAGAGGGGTTTGGGGGGCAGGTGAAAAAGGTGAAGGGATTAAGCCAAAAAATAATTTCATAGACACAGACAATAGTATGGCGATTACCAGGAGGAAAAGAGGGTGGGGGGAGGTAGAAGAGGGAAAAGGGGGTATAAATGGTGGTGGAAGGAGACTTGAACGGGGATGGTGAGCATACATTATACAGATGATGTATCATAGAATTGTACACCTGAAACATACAATTTTATTAACCAATGTCACCCCAATAAATTCAATAAAAAAGAAAAAAGAGCATTTGACAAACTTCTTTTTTTGTTTTTGTTAATCCTAACCTGAGAATATTTTTTCTATTAACTTTTAGAGGGAATGGAAGGGAGGGAGGGAAGGAGGGAGAGAGAGATAGGTTGCCTCCCAAATGCACCCCTGTTGGGCCATGGAACTGCAACCCAGGTATGTGCCCTTGACCGAGAATCAACTCCAAGACCCTTCTGTGCTTGGCCTGATGCTCTAACAACTTAGCTACATCAGTCAGGGCAGACAAATTTCTTGAATGAGCATGTATTCCTTTTATAATGAAAAAAATGTTTTAAAATTAAATTAAAAAGTTGCTTTTCAAGACAAAGCAAATGCACCAAAATAGTTTTCTTTGGAAGATGGGCTGAGGGCAATTTTCATTTCCTTTATAATCTGAAAAAAAAAAAAAAAAGACAGTTAATTAAAACTAAGAATGTTGCCCTAGCCAGTTTGGCTCAGTGGTTAGAATGTACGCCCTCGGACTAAAGGTGGTGGGTTTGATTCAAGAGCACATACTTGGGTTGCAGGTTCCATGACCCAGATTGGGGCACATGCGGGAGGCAACCAATTGATGTGTCTCTCTCACATCACTGTTTCTCTGTCTCTCCCCCTCCCATACACTCTCTCTAAAAATCATTGGGGGAGGATTAACAAAAACAAACAAACAAAAACAAGAATGTTAATATTCAAACACAAATGTTATAGAAAAAAAAAAGACTTTGTAAGTCCATTGGATACAATAGAATTGGTTTGTTTCTACTGCAAAACAATGCTGGTTTGGGCATTTGGTACATAAAAACAGTTATCTTTAATAAACATTAGAGTGTATTCTTTAAAATGTTACTAAAAGCCAGGCCAGGGTGGCTCAGTGGTGGAATGCTGACCCATGTACCAAGAGGCCACTGGTTTGATTCCCAGTCAGGGCACATGCCTCAGGTTGTGGCCTCAAACCCCAGTAAGGGGTGCTCAGGAGGCAGCCAATTGATATTTCTCTCTCATTGATGTTTCTATCTTTCTATCCCTCTCTTTTCCCCTCTCTCTAAAATCAACAACAACAAAAATTAAAATTCTATTAAAACACATAATTATTATGATCTGAAGGCTGAAGTGACTTAACACTTTAGAAAAAAATTTAATAATCTCATGGTTTCCTGCTAAAACCTAGCCTACTTTAAAAGGACATTTGCTTGAAAAATAATATAAAGTATGAAAATAATAAAATTATGGGCAAAATGAATATCTTTTCACTGAGAGGGTTGTGTCAGCATGCCCTGACTGTTATACACTATTTTCTTTTGCATTTATAAAATATAAACTGTTGAGCAATTGATCATTCTTTTAAGATTACTCCAGGATAATGTTTGTATGAAAGTACTGTATTCAAAAAGTAACATATAGAGACACACACGAGAAAAAAAAAAAGGAAAAAAAAGGTAATTTACAAGATCAGTATCAAGTACAATGTTCTAAGCTTAGTGATGTTTTTTGCATAAGTTTCCCAGGTGAGATGTGTGAGAACATTGCAGGATCAGTCAGCTCAATCATTGATATATTGCCCTCAGTATAAAATGGCTGCCTTTTTAAACATATGGTCCCCAGCTGAAGTTTTATCACTGCTGCTGCTTTTCTTCCCAAAAGATTATACACCAGTTTGATAAATTTCATCAGTGGGAAAATATTTTCTCCTCAAGTTAGGAATGAATTCCCGCAGTTGGAAATGTTTCTTATATTAAAAATATTGAATCAGAACATGCTCTTCTTTTCATGGTAGGAAATGTCTTTCGTCAACAGTCACTAGAACACTAAGAATTGCAAAGTGACATGTTGACAATTGCAAAAGGCAGAGGAATTGCTTTACTTGTCCGTCCAGCCTGGTGTCCTGTGCCAGCAAAGGCCAAGATGCAGGCTCTGAGTGTGTGCTCTGCCCCCTGACCCACGTTGCGGGAGGTCACAGGTAGGTAGAGAATTGAGCAGCTCAAACCCACTAAGGACACCATCCTGCACGAGGAACTGCAGGGAAAAAATCAGGCTCAGGATCTTGTTGGCAAGACCTATTCTCCAGAGATTTTTATCTCAAAGCTCACCCACCCCATCCAATAACTTAAGAATTCCTCTGTCAACCTTGGCCCATGTGGCTCAGCTGGTTGGGCTTCTCCTCAAGTGTACCGGAAGGTTGCCGGTTTGATTCCTGGCCAAGGGCATAAGCCTGGTTTGCGGCTCCATCCCCAGTAGGGGGCGTGCAGGAGGCAGCCAGTCAATGTTGTGCTCTCACAGCGATGTTTCTCTCTCCCTATCCCTTCCTTTCTCTCCAAAAATCAGTAAACTATTAAAAAAAAAAAAAAAGAATTCCTCTGTCAGAAACTTCACTGAGCCTAGTCCTCCTGACTTCAGGTTCCTGGTAACACACACTGATTTTGAGATAGATGCTAGACAATGATGCCTCTAAGAGGCCCAGGGAACTGGCCATCCCTTTTGCCCTTCCTTTTTTTAAAAAATATATTTTTATAGATTTCAGAGAGGAAGGGAGAGGGAGACAGAAACATCAATGATGACAAAGAATGATGATTGGCTGTCTCCTGTACACCCCTACTGGGGATCAAGCCCGCAATCCGGGCATGTGCCCTTGACCAGAATTTAACCCAGGACCTTTCAGTCCACAGGCCAATGCTCTATCCACTGAGCCAAACTGGCTAGGGCTTCTTTGCTTTCTTGAGAATCTTTATGTCCCTCCCCACCCTCCCTCATCTATAATCCTGATCTGGTACAAGCAGGGCATAGACCAAAGGAAGTGTTGAATGTCATTTGAGTGAATAAATCAGACTTTTAAATATTTGTGCAAGCATTTTAAACTCTTTTATGTTTGTCTAATTATACTGTATTTTTAGGTAATGAGTTTTTAAGCTTGTCACTTATCAAATGAAGTAATTCTTAATGTTTCCAATATACATTGTAGAGAATGTAAGCAGTACTTTTTAATTGAAACATCTTGGGATTTAATGGGAAAACCTGGATTCACTTTATTCTGATCACATGTGTTTTCAGAGAACTTGAATACTTGATTCACTTCTCAACCCTTGCATGTTCAGCCTAAAGAGTACTGTTTGAGGGGATGGTGGGGGTAAGGGGGAGAGATCAACCAAACGACTTGTATGCATGCATATAAGCATAACCAATGGATACAGACACGGGGAGGGGGGGCAAAGGGGGGATAAGGATACATATGTAATACCTTAATCAATAAAGAAAATAAAAATAAATAAAAAAGCCCCCCCCCCCCAGAGTACTGTTTGTTGTCTTTATTTAGCAGAATCTCTGTTCTTTTCTTCCCCGGTCCCCATTTCTTAATCCTTGTAGGTGCAGTAATCAAAAAAGCTTGTAGTATTTCCTTTTGTGGTGACCTTAAAAATTTTTTTTTTAATAATGTGGATCAACCCTTAACTGGTTAAAAATGCAGATACCGGTTAATAATGCAGATCAATCTATAACTGGTTAATAGTGCGGATTTTGTAATCAAAGAAAACACGGTAATTTCAAGAGAAACATCGAAAGTGCTTTATTCAAAGCAATGTCCATCTCTAGCTACCCATTCTCCCATCTTTCAGGTAATTTGTGGATACTGTCCCAATAGAACTTCTCTTGTTTTGAGGCAGACCATTCAGAGACCCAATTTTCCACTTCTTCCTACGTTTTGAAGTGCTGCTCAGAAAGTGCGTGTGCCATCGATCAGAACAAGTGGTAATCTGAAGGAGCAAGGTCTACTGAATACGGCAGGTGGGTTAATACTTCACAATTCGATGCAAAAAAGACTTTCTTTCATGCCATTGAAGCAACATTTTACTGATGACTTTGCGGTTTTCCATTTGTCTTCCGTTCAGTTGATGTGGCACCCATTTTCCTTCCTTTAAAATCTTTCGCATTGCTTGTAAACAATTGGAAATTGTTTGCTGAGCAACATTTAATCTTTCTGCAAGTTGTTTTTGAGTTTGACATGCATCTTTACCCAATAATGCTTGTAATTGTTGTTCTTTAAACTTTTTTGATTGACCTGGATGTTGTCTTTCACATCAAAATCATCACTTTCAGCCCTGACCGGTTTGGCTCAGTGGATAGAGCGTCAGCCTGCGGACTCAAGAGTCCCAGGTTCGATTCTGGTCAAGGGCATGTACCTTGGTTGCTGGCACATACCCAGTGGGGAGTGTGCAGGAGGCAGCTGATCGATGTTTCTCTCTCATCGATGTTTCTGACTCTCTGTCCCTCTCCCTTCCTCTCTGTAAAAAATCAATAAAATATATTTAAAAAAGCGAATTGAATTAAAAAAAATAATAAAAAAATAGCATACATATCAAGTCAAATATATATATAAACATATGTGTAACTTCATCTATTGAAAAAAATCCGCATTAACAACCGGTACACCTAGTATGTCTACTACAAAGGCACATCTCAGGGTGGTTCTTTCTGAGCCCCTACACTGTTTTGAATGTTCATGTACAAGTTTTTGCCTGGATATATATTTTCATTTCTCTTGGGTATATTCCTAGGAGTGCAATTGATGATTCATAGGTTAACTTTCCTTTTAACCCTTTGCAGAACTGCCAGACTATTGTCCATTTGGCTGCACCATTTTACCCTTCACCCACAATGCCTGAGGGTTTAATTTGTCTGTATCCCTGCAAACACTTGTAACTGTCTTTTTTGTTATAGCCATCCTGGTGGGTGGGAAGTATCTCAATTGTGGTCTTTAAAAAAATTGATTTTAGAGAGAAAGGAAAGGAGAGGGAGAGAGAGAGAGATAGAAACACTGATGAGAGAGAAATATCAATCAGCTGCCTCCTGCATGCTTCTTACCGGAGATGGAGCCTGCAACCCAGGCATATGCCCTGACTGGGACTCGAACTGGTGACCTCCTGGTACATAGGTTGATGCTCAATCACTGAGCCACACAGGCTGGGCTCATTGTGGTTTTGATTTGTGTTTTCTTAATGACTGCAAGAGTAAATGCGATGAGCTCAAACTTCTTACCCAAATTTTATATCATAATGGCTCTTCATGTGTCCTCCAAAACTTTTAGAGTCTTCACTTTTGCTCTTGTACTCCAAATGCCTAAGACCAAAAACCATCAGTTTTCCATCTCTGTTAGGACTGAGAAATTCTTTTAAGACCAAGAAGGGGGAGTTGCCGTAGCCGGTTTGGCTCAGTGGATGGAGTGTCGGCCTGCGGACCGAGGGGTCCCAGGTTCGATTCCGGTCAAGGGCATGTACCTGGGTTGCGGGCACATCCCCAGCGGGAGATGTGCGGGAGGCAGCTGATCGATGTTTCTCTCTCTCATCGATGTTTCTAACTCTCTATCTCTCTCCCTTCCTCTCTGTAAGGAATCAATAAAATATATTTAAAAAAAAAGAAGGGGGAGTTAATAATATAATGGTCTAAATATTTTTTCACCCTAACAAACTACATACTCATTCAGACACTGCACATTCTCAGTCGGGTAATTACTGATGGGTGTCGGTTGCAATCAGATGTAAACGTCTATCAAATCTGCCCATGTACCTGCATTTATATCCATACACTCTACCTTCTGTCCTGTTCACCCTCCCAGCAAAGGCTACATCCTCCATCTCCTTTCACCTGTTCAAGGTGTGAAGTCTATCCCTTCTAACACACTCAAGGATGTTGCTTCACCAATATTCTTTTTTCCTGAATCATCGATTTTCCCATCTCCACCGGATGTGTCAAATGGTATGTTATTTCTTAAATCTTTCTTTTGATCCCACTTACTTTTCTAGCTATATTTTCTCTCTCTTCCTTTTTAGCAAAACCTTGAGTTGTCTCTAATTGCTATTTCCAATCTTCTAATTCACTATGAAATCCACTCTAACCAGCCCACTGAAACTGTTAATAAAGTCACCAGTGACCTTCATATTGCTAAATCCAAGGGTCAAGTCTCAGACATCTTGCTGGACTGTTCACACGTCATGCAACGATCACTCTTGCCTCTCTGAAGCACGTGTTTTCCTTGGCTTCGTTTCCCTACTCTGCTACCAGTTTGGTTCCCCACCACAGTGATTTCTTGCTGATGACGGCAGACTTGTAACTGTCATCTGGTTTGGCCCCTGCTCCACTTCAGGCTCCTCTCAACACAGCAGCTAAAATGATCTTGTTTACCAGTAAACTATCAGATCATCTTTCAGCATGAAATCCTCTCACTTAAGAGAAGTCCTAACAATGGCCCACCAGGCCCCCTCACCTCTTTGGCCTCATCTCCTTCCTGTTTCTAGAACACACCAGGCAGCCTCCCATGTCGGGCCCCAGGCACTTGCCATTCTTTGTGTCTAGAACAATTTTGTCGCCTCTTTCAAAACCTCTACAAGTTTTCCTTCAAATGTCACTATTGTAGGGAGGCCGTCCCTGATTATAGCATTTGCACTCAGCAGTTCTCCTTCTATGCTATGTCTCTCCCCACCATTTTTTAAATCACTATCTCCTACTCTGTTTCTCTTTGCTAAAAGTCAGCTCCACCCAGGCAGCCATTTTTTGTTTTGCTCACATTGTATTCCTAGCTCTGAGAACACTTTTCCACTTTGTAACTATTCCATAAATATTTGTTGAATGTGAGAATAAATGAATACATGAGAAGTAAGTTCCTTTCATTGGGTTGAAAGAGATCTGTGATGCTGACAGCCTGAACTTTGCACTTGACTTTCTCCTGTTCCCCTAGGTCAGGAAAACCCTGGGACATACGGTGTGTGAGCAGCACCAGACCCTGGGGGTAGGACAGTGAAAAGGTAGAGCTATAATCACTTTCCATTTTTGGTTTTGTCACATACTAGTGAATCTGTCTATAACAGAGGACAGAATGACCTACCAGTATTGTCATAATTGTAATTTGAGCATCTTTACACAGAAATGACTCTCACAGTTCACATCCACCTTTGTGTTCAGCCTGGCTTTCTGCTTCATCTAGGCCCCTTAATAAGTAGCATTTGAGCACATATGTGCACACATGCACATATATGTTACCTTGCCGTCCCTGCATGGAAATTTTCAAATGAATTCTCTTAGTATGGAAAATGAAATACAGTTGACTCTCAAACAAGGGTTTGAGTTGCGTGGGTACACTTATGTTTTTTTTTTTTAATGAATATAGTGAAAATTATTTTGGAAGCATGCAACAATTAGAAAAAAATTCACAGATGAACCTTATGATTCCCTTATAACATTTTCTTTTCTCTATATTATTTTATTGTAGGAACACAGTATATAATACATATAACATACAAATATGTCAGTCAACTATTTAGGTTATCAGTAAGGCTTCCAGTCAACAGTAGGCTATTAGTGATTTTTTTTTAACTTTTATTTTATCTTAAAATCTCTTTATTAACTTATTACATATGTGTCCTTATCTCCACATTACTCCCCCAACCCCCTTAATCATGCCCTCACCCCCCTGGTGTCTGTGTCCATTGGTTAGGCTTATATGTACGTATACAAGTCCTTTGGTTGATCTCTCCCCCTTACCCCCATCCTCCCCTACCTTCCCTCTGAGGTTTGATGGTCTGATCGATGTTTCTCTGTCTCTAGATCTGTTTTAGTGATTAAGTTTTTGGGGAGTCAAAAGTTACTAGTATATGTTGTTAATGTAAGAAATGTCCAAACCTGTAGAGACTTTTTAAAAAATCCTCTTCTGAGGATATGTTTTTAATTTTTAGAGAGAAACATTGATCGGTTGCCTCCCAAAATGTACCTTGATACCCCAACTGGGGAACAAACCTGCAACCTCGGTATGTGTCCTGACTGGGAATCAAACCTGAAACCTTTTGGTGTATGGGACAACACTCCAACCATCTGAGCCACCCAGTCTGGGCTAAACCTATAAGAATTTTATGAGTTTATTGAGCCAAACTGCTGTCAATCGCCAGGAAGCAAAATCTTAACAGACTGAGAAAATGCTCCAGAAAATGGCTGTTTTACCACTTATTTTATACATAAAAATCAAAGAGGAAGACATAAGGGATTCCATGAAATCCACTGGTGATAGATTAGGGAGGTGGGAGAAAGCAAAGTGGGGATATCTCTGAGATTGGATAAAAAGTAAAACGGATAGATATACTTCTTTTACATAGGCAGGTATAAGATAATTACCAATTATTATTTACAGCACATAGCGATGGTATGTAGGAGAACAAGATAATAATGAGGGTTTCTGTGGTCTCTTGTTCTAGTGGGAGGTTGTGCCCTTAGGGGTCTAGAAAAAGGGAATTTCTCTGACATTCCAAAGGTATATTATCATAGATGTAAAAATAGACAAGCTCAGTTAAGGTAAAGATTGACCTTGGTCAGAGAAGATACTGCCTAGGGCATGACTACCCAACATGACTCACTTTTTGTTAGGAAGTTTTAATTTCAGATCATCCTCCATGGTTATTTTAGGTCTCTTGAGTTTGTAAGGCCTGCATGCAGTTTGTTAGGTTTCGTATGTGGCCCCTTTTTCGTCTACAATGTGGATTTCAACTGCAGGGTGTGTGTGTGGGGTGGAGGGAGGGCAGGGGGAGTGTTGGTGCCCCTAACCCCCACATTGTTCAAGGGTTAACTGTACTTCCCCCTCCCCTCTCCTTTGTCAATATACAAAACAGAGCTACAAGATATCATATGCTCTCCATGTATAATGAAGTCCTTTCATAACTGATAAATGTCGTTTGCTTAAATGTTACCAACAAATTTAAGACAATTCTGTGATCCAGTGGTATTCCTACTTCCTGCTGCAGCTCAGCCTTCATATTACATTAACTTAAATATGTACGTTATAAATATTTAATATAGCCCTACTTAGTTCTCTAATCTACTCCTTCACCCTTTCCCAATTGGAACTTTTAGCTTCAGTGATGTTTTGTACAACTGCTCTGCATAGATGTTCATTCCCATCTCAAGTGCCCTCCTTGCTCCCTTAATGTTGATCTTATGCCTTCTTCTGGGTCTAGCTAAAATTTCCTTTTCCGAGAATTCTTTTTTTTTTTTTAACCAGAAGTGTTTATTGCAGAAATCTGGCCAAGCCTTCAACTTGGTGGCGCAGCTGAAGCTGGACTGGGCCTCTGCCCCTGGCTGGGCAGGTGGAAGAGGAAAAGGTCGAGGGAGTAGTCTGGGCCCAGGGCCTCAGAGCTGCGAGAGGATGTTGGGGGCCAGGCTGCAGGTGAGGCCTGTGCCATCTGGCTCCACATTGAGGGACTTCACTACACCATCCTCTATCACCACGGAGAACCTGCCAGAAAGAGGGCAGGGCCCATTACCACCGCCGGGAGGCTGGGAATAGAGAGGGAGGGTGGCTGGGGAAGCCCGCAGGGGAACCTCCCACTTTTATCTCTTGAGCCGGCGATTCCCAAAGAGGGACACCAACCAGTCATCCAGTAACAAACCTGTCTCCTTCCCGAAGGCCCCCGTGGGGTCCGCCAGAAGCCGAATCTTGCCTTCCGTGTTGTGGGCTCGTCCCCACTCTTCAGCCACAAAGACACCGTTAACACTCAGACATGCCACCACCTGGGCGCCCTTGGCCTTCAGAGCCCCAGCCTGTTCCACAAACCCTGGCAGGTGAGTCTTGGAACAACCAGGGGTAAAGGATCCAGGGGCTCCAAACAGGACCCCCTTCTTGCCCTTGAACAGCTCCGCCAGGTTCACCTGGTTCCCGGGCTGCCCTTCCAATACCTCCACCGATGGGATGGCATCGCCCACCTTGATCGGGGCCATAGCGACAGCGGCGCTTCTGAAACCGCGGGCTCGGCGGAGCGTCCCCTCTAGGCCTCCTTCCCCGCACCCTCCGCCTCCGGCTGCTGCCGCACAACCGACGGCGACCGCACGAGCGGGTATCGAGCCCGAGAGGCGGCCCAGGATGCACCCCGAGAATTCTGTTTGGGAACATCTTGATCAACATCATTCCTTGATTCTAAATGCTTTAGCAGTTCGTGATGTTTTACCCTATGCTGGATTTGTTTATATGTTGCTTTGAATTGTGTTCTGATAATTTCTAATTTCCTTGATTTTTCTTTTAAAAGATGCCCACACTGTTTTAATATTTAATACAAGGAACAGATAAAATTAGCAATTTGAGAAGCAACTTAAGGATAAGCAGTTAACTTTTTAGGTTTAAATTGCTGGTTAAAAAATGAAGTGTCAATTACTGGTGTAGGTGGGAACTTTTATTATGGAATATGAATGAATCAGTGACTGTTAGTTGCATAGCAGATGGAATTGTTTCATTATTTTATTGCCAAATCTCAGACGCATAACCTACTTTTGCATTCTTATCATTCACTCATAATTGTGCACATGAGTGTTTTTAGTCTATCTTTTGACTTCTCTCCACATATACTTCCAACACTGAATTTGTTTGGAATGTATGTGTAGAATGGAATGGTGATTTAGGAAAGGTGGGACAATTATGGGCTAAATCGAGTGGATTATAGTTTATTAAAAAGTCATTTGGAAATGTAATTAAAAATATAAAAAATCCCTGTTTCTGTAGGCTTTTAATGTAACAGTTCATCGTTGACCATTTTTCCCCCCCAGCCTGAACTCTCAATATGGGATCCCAGTTTATATGGGTGATTATTTTGCCCTGTAGCTGCAACCTATTAAAACAATAAATTCGGAATAACTTTAACCTCATCGCCAGATTAAGCAGAATAGTAATTCTTCTGGGTTGAGCCAGGTTTACCCAATGTCACTTCTAAACAATTGAAAACTGTTGCAATCATCTTAACACTTTCCAGGGGCGTCAGCGTGAGGCCCGTGCGCCCCACTCACTCTGCGTATCTGATTCCCACCGCGGACACGTGCTTGTGAACGAACACTGGACGGATACGAGCAAGGCGTTCTGAGCGAGGAAATTCAACTAACTGTAATGTCGCCCTCGCCCAGGTTTCCGAGGCGATGGGCACGACGGCTCGACCAGCGGGCCGGGCGGGGGGTGGGAGGGGGGTCCGGGACCCGCCGAAGGGGCACAGCCACAAAAGTACCGGGTAGGGCGCCCGGCTCGGGCAGAGGCGCGTGGGCTCCGCCGGAGCGCGGGAGGGTCCCAGCTTCTCGCCCAGGACCAGCGGGAGTCCCAGAGCGTCCGCCAGCCGGCCCAGCCTCGGCTCCGCGCGCGGGGAAAAGAGCGCGGCGGTTGAAACCGTTACTACCCCGAGTTTTGAACTGGTTCAAACTTGGCGTTCGGCCCCGCCCCGCCCCGCCCCGCCCCTCCGGCCCGGGAACTCCGACGCGGCGGTTCCCGCCAAGCGCCGCCAGCGCGCCGTCCCGCCCTCCGGCCGGTTCCCGCCACCACATCCCGCCCGCCTCCCGCCCGCGGCCCGCACTTCGGGCTCCGCAGCTTCTAGTTCCCTTCCCGAGAGGCGCCGAACCTTCAGCAAAAGAACAAAGAGTCGAGCGGCGCTTCCACTGGCGGGCCGCGTCCCCCGGCTACCACACGCGCGCGCCCGACCGCGCGCGCCTCGGCCCGCCCAGC
>NW_005873433.1:0-10116 GCF_000147115.1 Myotis lucifugus
CCCTTTGGGGGTCAAACGACCCTTCCACGGGGGTCGCCTAAGACCATCGGAAAACACATCTATCATTACATATTGTTTTGGGGATTCATCACGATGCTTTCATGATGTTCAATTTGTAACCATGAAAATACATCCTGCCTATCAGATATTTACATGACAATTCATAACAGTAGCAACATGACAGTGATGAAGTAGCCACGAAAATAATTTTATGGTTGGGGGTCCCCACAACACGAGGAACTGTATTAAAGGGTCGAGGCATCAGGAAGGTTGAGAACCGCTGCTCCAGGAGGTAGTGGCAGCTCTGTGGCCGAGGGATGCTCCCTTCAAGGTCTTCGGATTCTTTAACTTGGATTCCTCCCCTGTTTTAGGGTTTTTCAGGAGAGTCTGGGATTCTATCACTTACGTAGTTTGCGAGTCCATCCCCTTTCACAACTCTTACCGGTTCTGATTGAACCAATAGCCCGAAATCTGGCCTTTCTCCCACCCCGACTGTGTCATTAACCCCCCCCCCCTCCCCCCAGGCCCGTGTCTGTAAAAGGCAAGACTCACCTTTGCACCTGCCTCCGTCCTCGGCTTCCTGTGGGCGGGAGCCTACCTGCATCCCATAATTTTCATTCCAATTTTTTGACTCAGATTTTTATGAAAATAAACATTTAATGAGACTATTCCAACATTTATGAGTTTTCCTCGAGGACAAGTTCCACAGAAAAACAATTCTACGCAGCCCATTTAATTCCCGGGTATTTCTTTTTTTTATTTTTATTTTTTTAATACGGAGCCTGATTAGACCATGACCAGTTTTTTCCATTTTTATTTTTATTTTTATTTTCCCGAACGAAGGCTCGACAAAATCGATTTTCATTGAATGTTTATAATGACTATTAAATTTATGAATGAATTTTTATCCACATCGTCTGACTGATTATGGCGTACGCCTCTGGGAATTTTCCTTTATGGTTATGACTTGCACACGTGTAATTCTAGTTGGCAAAGAACACAGATCTTAATTTTCCAAAAGGGTTTTAATTCTCCTATGTAGTCAGAAACAACATGTCTCGTTTCCTTTTTTTTTTTTTGCCATTGCTAGTTTCTTTCTTTTATTTTTGCATTTTAATGTTACAAAAAAAGGAATTTATGTAATTTTTTTTTTACTTTTGTCCAACGTTAGCTCTGGCAGTATTACCCAGTCTCTGATTTATGGGTTGACACTGGTATCAGTAACATTCATTTTGCAATTCAGAGCGATGAGCAAGATTCATGTTGAGATTTGAGAGTTCTGGTTATCTCTCAGCCCATGGACACTTTAGGAAAACCTAGAGGACTGCCTTAGAGTCTAGGAGTGTTAGATTAAAAAAAAAAGCTTATTGATTTCAGAGAGGAAGGGCGAGGGGGAGAGACTAGAAACATCCATGACGAGAGAGCATCATGGATCGGCTGCCTCCTGGAATTGTTAGATTTTACGTCTTATTCATTTCTGTGCTGTTCTTCGGATTCGCTTACACACCCGTGCCAACTTCCTACCAAAATTTGGGGCAAAAAATAAGGAGAAGAATCAACATAAGGAGTTCACAATGTTCTCCATGTGCAGTGGTGGGCGGGGCCGAACTAGGGTGTCCAGTCACCATGAGTCGGGCTCTGCATTTTGAACAAATACAAGCGGTTACAGGGCCTCCACACACCTTCTAAGACAGCCCCTCCCCGCCCCCCAGCTCCGTCTGCCACCTCGCCGTGACCCGGATGATGGTCTCCTGTCGTTAACTTGCCTTTTCCTGAGACTGTGTTAGATTTCTGTCTCCAAACAGTTGTTATTAATGGGGAAGATGATAACTACTCTCGGATGGAGGCGTCCGCCATGATGATCTGTGAATGATACCGTTGCAGGTCCCTTTAAAAAAAATCTTTATTGTTGAAAGTATTCCATAGGTCCCCCTCCCCCCCATTGACCTCTCCCAGCCAGCCCCAGTCCCCCACCCCAGGCCTTCACCACCCTATTGTCTGTGTCCATGGGTTGTGCATATCTGCCTACAAGTTCATTGATTGATCTCTTTCCACCCGCCCACCCTCCCCCGCCTTCCCTCTGAGGTTTGACAATCTGTTCGATGCTTCTCTGTCTCTGGATCTATTTTTATTTATCAGTTTATGTTGTTCATTAGATTCCACATCTGAGTGGAGGCCACGTGCTGCTTGTCTTTCTCCGACTGGCTTATTTCGCTTAGCGTAATGCTCTGCAGGTCCCTCCATGCTGTTGTTGGAAACGGTGAGAGCGCTTTCTTTTTCACGGCTGCGTAGTATTCCACCGCGTGGCAGGTCCCTGTACGTGGTGGTCATCTGGGGAGCTCACGTGGGGGTCATCGGTCTCTTTACCCATGAGCCCCTTCAACTTGTTAGTTGAATGAACGGATGGATGGCCTGACGGTATAACCCAACCTTGGATGTAGCAAGTACTTCACGGCTCCTAAAACCAATTTTAATTCTGCCCCTTTGTTGTTACTTAATGGAATTGCTTGTGGTAACATTTCTATAGGGTAGAAAACTTCAGGAACTAGAAGGAAAAAGATCCCCGCTAACATGTTGTTTTTCTTTCTCTCTTCCCCTCGCTCTTGCTCGCTCTTGCAGTCACATGCTGTGTGTGACATTGACTATTTCAAGTGTTTTTTCTCTAAGTAAACCATTATTTTTTTGAGAAATATGGGAAGTTCACAGATTCCCAAGACCCACCACTGAACGACTTTCTGTCTCACGTCGCCAGGTTAGCTACACCTGCCGATTTGCTCACTGATTCATTTTGTGAACAAACATTTTACGAGTGTTTTCCGTGTCCTGTGAGCTGTGAATACCACATCCCACACTCATCATGGTCGAGTTTCCAATCTCCCGCGGTAGGGGCTGCTTAGAGATGAGGTTCTAAATCTTTCAAGTTTCCTGAAAGCTTTCTCCTCAACCTAGTCATACTTTTGGCAACAGATTAGCATGAATGTTCTCAATCTTTAGAAATTACACAGAAAAATTCTTATCTTTCAATCTGCACACAACACACGGTTTAAGTGAACACTGTCTTCTTGCCAGACTACACCAAGGCCTCTGTCCCCACCAGATTCACTGTGCAGACTTCCCGTCCCTGGTTATTAGTCGATATTTCATAAATATTTATTAGATATTTCATAAATAAAGGCGGTCGATGGGAGGAGGAGGAGCCAGCCAATAGCCCCACTTCGTTTGGGTTGGTTTTGTGATTTCAACGGAAAAGAAAAAAGATTTCCTTGGACACAAATGTCAAACCGTCCACACATCCGGGCCACACAGATACACCCCTCACTCTTCGGGGTGATCTTTCATGGAAATGTTTCAAGCCCCCCAGCCGATAAGGAGCGAGGGTTGGGGGGATGGGGACTGAGGTTCACCCCGGGTCTGTTCTTCTCCCGCTGGGTTGCTCAGCATTCTTCGTGGGCCTCACCAGCCAGGGGACTGCGTCCAGGACCTCATGATGGTGGGCGAACAACACCAAGAATGAAGGGTGGAGAGTCCCTCCTCCAAGGCCATCTGTGTGCAACATGCATGTAAGCCCCATCCCCCTGGATTAGCTACATGGGTGGACCACGGTGCATGGGGCCTCTTCCATGGCCGTAGCAAGACAGACGTCAGCCAAGGCCACCTGCCCCTCGTGAAAAGCGAGGAGACATCCTCGCTCCACGTGGCCGGACCGTGAACGCCGGTGCCACGCTCGTCCGCAAAGGTGGCCGCTGCCATCATCTCGAAGAGGCGTCGACGTGGCCCAGGGCTGAGTCCGCCTCGAGCTGAATTCCCCGATGGGAAGCACGGGTTTCCCCCGCCCCCCCGGCCTTTGATGTCACCTAAAGCGAGAGCCAGGCGCCCAGGTGCCTCGGCTGCCTTTTGAAGTCCAAGGGAAGTCATCTGACATTTGCTGGACACTTTGATGGTGGAAAACACACGAGGTTCTCACCTTATTCCAGAAATTACCGCCACCGGGCCACCTCCGCGCAGCCACCCAGAGGCTTAGGCCACGAGTCGGGCGGGAGCTGTCTGGCGGGTTTCCACTCCAGGACGCGCCCACTGTCCCTCCAGGGAAACTAGAGAGAACACGTGCTGGTTGTTTGGTTGCTATGATAAATGTGGGTCGCCAAGCAGATACGTTAGGCCCCGTCTTCTCCTTTCACTTCTAAGACTTAGGTCTCCAAATCCTCTTCTGTTTTTCTACACGAAGCGGTGAACTTGTTTCTGATAAGCCCTCCGCGTCGCTCCACTGTTCAGGGACCACGTTTTCATTTTCTGAGTTTGCTTATTGACAGGGTAGGGATGATGGAGGCACATAATGGCTAAGGGGGAAAAAAAAAGGCCCAGAGCATAAGTCTCGGTTTCGAGTGTTGGCTGTGAGAGGAAGTGATGGGAGGGAAGTAGGTGAGCAAAGGAAACGGGCCAGGGAACTGAGGAAAGTCATTTGAAGAGATGGTTCTCGAAATGTCGGCTGCAGACAAGCTCTGTGTTTAAGGGCCTGAAGAGGCCATCTTCAGCCTCTTCCCCGGGCTCCCTTCCGGGCTTTCCCATCAGGAGACACGAGGGATTTCCCTGTCAGAGCCTCAGTTTCCCTCTCTGTACAATGGGCATAACACCAGCAGCAATGGCATGAGAGGATCTGACTTCTTGATTCCACTGCTGTCGATTCAACACACGACTGTGTGCCCGGAACTATTTGAAGGGCAGACGCCTGGTAAATAGAACAGAAGAGGCACCAACTTTCACAGAGCTCACCGCTTAGCAAGCGAGATAACAAACCAACCAACAAATACAAAACCACCACAAATAAATAAGCAAGAAGTGTTCAGATCCCGGAAATGCTGTGCCACGAAAGGGGGTGAGGGGTTGGGGTTGGGGACAGGCCAGATTTGGGGGCGTGGAGGGTGAATGGCCCTTTAAACAGAGTGACCCAGGAAGCCCTCTTGGGAGGGGTGTCGGTAAGCTACCCCGAAGCTGACGACATGTAAAGATTTGTGTGAACAGGAAGTGGCAGGTGCAAAGGCCCCTCAGAAAAAAAAAAAAAAAAAGCAAAAAAAATTGGCGGGCTCCCGGCCCAGCACGGAGACAGGTGCCTGTAGGCCGTGGGTCGAGGCTGAGTCTTGCGTGGGTGGGGACGCTGGAGAGATGAGCGGGGGGTGGGGGGGTGGGGGGAAGGGGGACAGGCCCCCCTGGGCCTTGATGGAAATGGATAGAGTTTGCGTTCCGCCCAGAGTGGACTGGGAAGAGACGGTGGGGACGTGTTAGGTAGACAACCACCTGGTTTTATTTCCATCTTGAATAAAATAGCAACAAACACGAGGGATCGCCCTCTCAGACCCTCAGTTCCCTCATCTGTACAATGGGCATCATAGCAGTTGCCAGGACAGGAGATGAGACTCCCCCCGGCTGCTGGGAGGAGGCGGCTACGTTGGAAATGAGTCCAGGGCCGGGCGAGCAGCTGGGAGGCAGCTGGGTGGGTGGGAGGGAGAGCAGGGGTGGACGTGGAGAGAGAGCACCCGGTGACACAGGAGTAGGACCTTGCTGTGTGGACAGGAAGTAGGACGTTAGAACGACTCCCTGCTTTCCAATGAGCAGCTGGGCTGGGAAACCCCCCAATCAGGGCCAGGCCCTCGGGCTGTGCCTTGTCCACTTTGATGCTGGAATCCTCCTTAGACATCCAACTAGGGAGGCCCAGACGTCACCGGAACCCTAGGTCTGCAGGCCACTGTGTGCAGGGGGATCTCAACAAGGGGCCGAGCGTGATGGGGTAGGAGCACGTCTAGACGGACACGTACGAGGGGCTCGCGCTGAGCCCGGGCCCACGTCCTGTGTGGAGGGGTCAGGAGGAGAAGGGAAGAGAAGAAAGAGGGGAGAGCCGGAGAGGAAGAGGAGAACAGTGTTCTGCTCCGGATGCGGAACAAGGGATCGGATGGCCTTGAGGTGCTCAGCACGCTTGTCGGCCTAGGATGGGAACCCGGGGAATTCCATACAGAAATCAAACTTTCAATATTGACATCGCAAACATTCAATATCACAGGTATCGCCGGCTTAGCTGTTAAAAAGAGAAAGGGGCCCTGGCTGGTGTGGCTCAGTGGAGAGAGCTTCGGCCTGTGGACTGAAAGGTCCCGGGTTCGATTCAGGTCAAGGGCATGTACCTCGGTTGTAGGCTCCTCCCCGGCCCGGGCCCTGGTTGGGGCGCGTGCAGGAGGCGACTAATTGATGTGTTTCTCTCTCATCGATGTTTCTCTCTGTCTTTCTCTCTTCCACTCTCTCTAAAAATCAATGGAGAAATATCCTTGGAGGAGGATTAACAAAAATGGAAGAAAAAAGGAGAGAAAGAGAGAAAGAGAGAGAGAGAGAGAGAAAGGTATAACACAATAATTGTTTTAATAAAAGCTATGTGGACTATATCAAGAGCCCAATGATTAGAAATTGAATTAAAAAATGTCTACAAGCATGAATGCTCTATCGAGTCCCTTGTGATACATATTTTGTTTTGATAAAAGTATTTAAAGACTCTATTGAAGCCAATACGCGGACAGGTGGGGAGGTTTGTGGAGAGTTACATGAACATCTTCTTTCTCAAGCCAATTGTATACCTTTCATTTCTTTCAGAAATCTGAAAAGTAATTGGTTATCACTTGGGCTTCTAGTAGGTCACCTACTAGCCTTGATGATGACACAGCACACAAACAGAGATCTGTGGGGGTTTTTTTTGGGGGGGGGCGGACCTATGTGTATAAAATTTTAATTTTGCGCGTGGCAGGTTTTCTTAAAGGAGATGTATTTGTAGAGCAACTTGTGTTGGGCCTAACGGGTAGCTAGTTAATCGGAGAAACAGTCAGCTAATAAGAAAAGCAGGGCCGCTACCATGTGCCAGGCACCTGTTCCCAATCTCGGACAGAAATGTGGTCCCATTTAACTTGTTTACAAATCATTATGGAGTCTAGCCCAGACTCTGCCGCCATAAATCTCTCTGCTCCCGGGCTCCCCGGCTCTTACCGTGAAGCGTCCTGCCGGTCACACCCTAAAAGGGAACAGTCCCGTGGAATGTTCCTCGTTCTCACGTTAGGTCCTCACATTGGGGAAGGAGGAGGGAGGGGGAGGGAGGCGGGGGGACGCTGAGCTCGTCCCACGCGCCCTGCCCATCGCCTCACCTCCATGTGTTCCATCCCCTAACCCTTTGGCTTCTAACGCTTCGGTGTATGAAGTGAAGGTCTGAGCCATCCTTGGCCACTGGGTGGAAGAGAGGAGAACAGAGCTGTGGTCCCATCCAAAGACCGAGCAACCTGAACACGACGGATACTCCGTTCTGTATGATGGCGTCTGGCTGACGTTGAACAAGGTCTGGCCAGTTCCCTGTGATTTTGACAACGGGCCGGTGTGGCTCAGTGGTTGAGCGTCGACCTATGAACCAGGAGGTCAGGGTTTGATTCCCGGTGAAGGGCACAGGCCCGGGTTGCGGGCTCCATCCCTAGTGTGGGGCGTGCAGGAGGCAGCCGATCCATGGTTCTCTCTCATCCTTGATGTTTCTCTCTCTCCCTCTCTGAAACCAATAAAAATATATTTTAAAGAAAAGCTCAGCTCATGAGAAAGTCCCGCTGCTTTCGTTTCCGGCCCCGCTTGACTTTCACAAGGACATCAAGCAGTTTAGGAACATCTGTGTCAGCTCCAGAGATGGGGGGTGGGGGGGTGGGGGTGGGGGGGTTGCAGGGAGGGACCGATGTATTGCCCACAGCATCTCAGAGTGTGGGAACCAGACAATCACCCCGTGGGCACCATCCTCGGTGTCAGCCGGCCAGGAAGCAGGCTTGACTGCAAAGCACAAACATCTAGCTGCCTGTGAGTCCTCCGGAGAGAAAAGCCTTGCGAACCTGCCCCGGCCGGTGTGGCTCGGTGGGTAGAGCGTCGGCCTGCGGACCGAAGGGTCCCGGGTTCTATTCCGGTCAGGGGCCCATACCCAGGTTGCAGGCTCCCTCCCCAGTAGGGGGCGTGCAGGAGGCAGCCGATCCATGATTCTCTCTCATCATGGATATTTCTATCCCTCTCTCCCTCTCCCTTCTTCTCTGACATCAACCAAAAAATATATATATTTTTAAAAAGTGCTTAACACGGATCTATTTTTTTTTTTTTTTTGGTTACAAAGGCACCTTTGTGGTTGCGATCAAAATACTTACCTGATGCTGTTTCTACAAAGAAAACAAAAATTCCTGTGCCTTTTATACGAAGCCACCCATGATCCCACCCCATGTTTAATTCAGAGAATAGCTGGTAGAGACCCTGGGAGACAGAAGGCGAGCAGCATCGCCGACAGGCCGCCCCCGGCTTCCCCGGCCCAGGAGGTTCCGCTGCGGTGACAGAACCTCAGGTCCTGGTAGCAGCTCGGGTGCCCGGAGCCGCCTCACTCCCAGCCCCTGTTTTATGGGCTGAGCATCTGGATTTGATGGGCGAGAAAGCGGTTCCTTCCGCCGACTCCCCCCAATAAGCCCCTCAAGCCGAGACACAGGCTTCGGGTTCGTTAATAAAACCGACGCGATGTTAATATCTGCCGCGGTCGCACACAATGAATTATGGAATTTTCAATGGCCTTTTTAATTAAGTACATGTTAAACCCCCTTTAAAAAAAAGACCGATCGTAAGGGCCACTCGGAGAAGGGCTAGGGCCGCAGATGGTTTTCTTTATCGTGTTAATTGATTTAAGATCCATCGAAATGTTGTTAAAACGTCCGCAGGTTAACAATAATGATGGCACATGGGTCAGATTAAAATTCTTTCTGGGTTAAAAAAAAAAAAACAACAACCCACAAACAATCCATAAAATGATAGCTTCATTTCTTCTGGTTGAAAAAAAAAATTAGGTAGTGGGATAAAGTAATGTGATATTTAAAACTTCATTCTTTATTTTATGGTGAAAGGGGATTTAAAATGAGGAATTACGGGTTATGCGGTGCCCCCCAAATTTGTACACAAGGGTTATACGTAGTATATTTTCTCCTTTTGTCTAGTGTCCTATTATATAATTGTAGCAGTTAGTCTAATAAACTCTTTTTTTTGTTGTTGTTAATCCTCATCTGAGGATATCTTTCCACTGATTTTTAGAGAGAGTGGAAGGGAAGGGGAGAGACCGAGAGAGAGAAACATCGATGTGAGAGAGACACATTGACTGGTTGCCTCCTGCACGCACCCCCACCAGGCCCAGGAATCGAGCCTGCAACTGAGGTACGTGCCCTTGACCAGAATTGAACCCGGGACCCTTCAGTCCGCAGGCCGAGGCTCTACCCCCTGAGCCACACCGGCCAGGCCTAAACTCTTCTTCAATCTAAAAAATAGAGCACGTAACTAGCAACTTTGGTTCCTCTCTCAGTGGAAACACAGGAGTGTTAAAATGAAAAATTTCGAACACTGATCAAATTTGTCTCGCCTACCCTATCGAACTTGCTAAGTATGAATTACAGACCTGTGAATACTTTGGGAAACTTTTATCCCAGGAAATGATATATCATCCGGTGGTACCTGCCGGACCTCTTCAATTCAGGGACAACAGTTTGCTGCTCACACGGCCGATTTCCTTTCATTTTTAGAGCTTTTATATTGCGAGTGTACAGTCAGCGTAGGTCAGCGATGGTGAACCTATGACACGCGTGTCAGAGGTGACACGCGAACTCATTTTTTTGGGTTGATTTTTCTTTGTTAAATGGCATTTAAATATATAAAATAAATATCAAAAATATAAGTCTTTGTTTTACTCTGGTTGCAAATATCAAAAAATTTCTATATGTGACACGGCACCAGAGTTAAGTTAGGGTTTTTCAAAATGCTGACACGCCAAGCTCAAAAGGTTCGCCATCACTGACCTAGGTTACTGTGTACACAGGATACCAAAGGGCCGGAGAACTGGTCTACCCAATAGAACAACAGACAACGAGCATGCCTTCACTCCGGTCCCTGTATGTGTAGGTAACAAATTCGAGCTTGATTCTGTTCTTCACTGTTCACTGACAGTCATGTGTCACTCCAGGCATGGGTTGTTGTTGTTGTTTTTAATTAGCAGCAGTATTTCCTGCTTTGACTTGGGTTTGGATCCCTAGGGAAGCGGTTCAA
>NW_005873433.1:10216-24384 GCF_000147115.1 Myotis lucifugus
CTTAGAAATCGTCTCTTTGAACTCATCTGTTTTACAAACGGGAACTTGGGGATACTTAGTGCCCTGTCCCAGGTCACACCCCAAAGGAGGGGGTTTGGGGCAGAATTCCTCCAGCATCTCCTCCTGTTTGCTGCCCGTTTGTCTGATGCAACGAAGTGAGTCTCCGCTTTGACGTTCGGGGACGAATTTTGAACCCTAACTCCCTCCCTCACTCCACTTCAGTGCTGAGGAGCGGTGTTGGGCTAAGTGACTCGCCTCCTTCAGGCCTCAGCCCCCTTGTTCAGGGGCATGAACGGCTTAGTCCAGATTCTCAGCCTCAGCCGGAGGGGCATTTGGGGCTGACGATGGGCTGGCCTGTGCATTGGGGGAGGTTTAGCGGCAGCCCTGGCCTTTGCAAGCTACACACAGTAGCACCTCTTCCTCCTTCCCCCCCTCCCCACCTCCAGCATCACAACCCAAACTGCCTCCAGGTGTTGCCAGATGCCTCCTGAGGGCAAAACTGGCAGCTCCCACCTCCTTCCTTGAGAGCTGCTGGCACAGTGGAGGTCATTTAGTGAGCTAGTCGCATCACTCACCTACGGACACTTTGTCAGAAAGCACCCACTCTGCGCTGTTGGGTACCACTGACAGTGACCCAAGCGGGGGGACATCATACAATGGTTAGAAACCTAGAGTCACACATCAAAGATATTCCCAGGGGAGAATGTTGGAGTCGCAATGAGATATCAAATATCTCATTGTTAATCTCCAAGGAGGCTTAACAAAACAATATAAAAATTCGTTCTCTGTCATGGCAGGAGTTTTTTTTTCTTCTTTTTTTAAAAATTCTCTCCCTAACCGGTTTGGCTCAGTGGATAGAGCGTCGGCCTGCGGACTCAAGGGTCCCAGGTTCGATTCCGGTCAAGGGCATGCACCTTGGTTTCGGGCACATCCCTAGTAGGGAGTGTGCAGGAGGCAGCTGATCGGTGTTTCTCTCTCATCGATGTTTCTAGCTCTCTATCCCTCTCCCTTCCTCTCTGTGGAGAATCAATAAAATATATTTAAAAAAAATAAAATAAAATTCTTTATTGTTGAAAGCCTTACCATTTGGGGATGTTGAGTTGAATAAGCCACCTGGTCTACCTTGCAGAAACTAGCATATGATACGTCCCCTTCCCACCCCCCCCATTGTCTTCTCCCAGCCTTCACCTCCCCAACCCCCTCACCCCCCGCACTGTCTGTGTCCATTGGTTATGCTTACATGCCCACAATTCTTTGGTTGATCTCTCATGGCATGAGTTTTTCTCATGGAAGAATTACCCACGTGTTTGCCAATCGTACCCAGAGCACAACTTGGTCATCGTGTCATAGATGAATGGGTCTCCCTTCGAATCAGAGCGAGGTTTCTCTTCAAGACCGTTCCCACGCGGGGCTGCTGTTTCTGATGAGACTGACTGGGACAAATAGCCAGTGTTTCACGGTGACAAAGGGCCATAGAGCCCCAGCTGGCGTGGCTCAGTGGATAGAGCGTTGGCCTGTGACCTGCAGGGTCCTGGGTTCGATTCCAGTCGAGGTCACGTGCCCGGGTTGCAGGCTCGATACCCAGTGTGGGGCGTGCAGGAGGCAGCCGATCCGTGGTTTGCTCTCATCCAGGATATTTTTTTTTTTCTCTCTCCCTCACTCTTCCTCTCTGGAATCAATAAATTTTTTTTTAATAAATAAAAAAGGTCATACATGTATTTTCGTCCTCTGCACATGGGAGAGAGAGAGAGACACTTCCTGGCCTGCTTTTCAATGAAAACATACTGTGGCTGCTTTCTTTTGCTCCCACACCCTCATCCCCTGCCCCCCCCCCCCCCATTGGGTGCAGACACCTGCAAGTAGACGGTGAGTGAGAGCCTCGTGGAGACACAGGGTCTGGGCCATGCAGGGCTGTCGGACACTCTTGTCTGGTCATCACAAGGCCAGACCCGAGGGCCACCGTGGACCGGGCTGCACACCACAGGGTTCCTTGGTCGCCGGGCCTTGCCAGTTCCCTGAGGAAGTTGACCGACTTGTGGTTTTACGAGAAATGCGCATCACGGAGGGGGATGGGGAGGGAAGGGAGGCGGGGCGGGGAGGGGAGAGGGGTGGGCGGCTGGGGAAAGCGGGGTGGCTGTGCAGTGGGAGCCGAGCGCCCCGATAGGCTGCTCAGGCTCTGCCAGATGGAGATAAAGTTGAGGCAGCCACATCCTGTGACTAGACCTCGTGCGAGCAGGCCGACCTCTACGGGGGAGTAAGCGTGATGTTCACCAGGCGCAGGAGCCAGGGGGAGCCATCCTGCTTGCAGGGGGAGATCCGTTTCCTGGGTGGACGGAACACGTGAATCCCACCAGGACACGGCTCCGGTCCTCGTGTACCGGCTGTACACAGGCCGTGGGATAGACACGGCGATGCGTCTTTTCCCGGGAGAGCGGGCTTTGGGCCGATACCCGCCACCTTTGGTTCGAGAGCCCCGCAAAGTAGCTGGGTCTTTTTCCTAATCACAATGTTGATCGTTAATCTTTCAGAAAATTAACTTTTCCCAAGTTGACTGGTGGAGGAAATGTTCTTGGAGAAAAGAACCCTTTCTGGCCGGGCCGGCGTGGCTCAGTGGCTGAGCATCGACCTATGAACCAGGAGGTCAGGGTTCGATTCCCAGTCAGGGCACAGGCCCGGGTTGTGGGCTCGATCCCCAGTGTGGGGCGTGCAGGAGGCAGCCGATCCATGATTCTCTCTCATCATGGATGTTTCTATTTCTCTCTCCCTCTCCCTTCCTCTCTGACATCAATAATATAGTAACAGAACCCTTTCTGATACTGAATACTGTCACTAGATTACTAGGCGTTAGATGATGATGATGATGATGATGATTATTGGAATCTAACTTTATAACCCTTACCATTTTCTGTTTTTATTGGAGTCAAACCATGATGATTTTACTTTTCCCCAAGCTAAGCTAAAAGCTGCCAAGAGTAAACTAGGTTTTCATTTTGAATAAAAATAGATTCATGGTTAATAGTCACCGAAAATCCCAAACGCACCTGAATGAAGTACACCAAGTGTTGTGGATTTCAAAGAACATTTAATTGTCATTTTTTTTTTAAAAAAATGAACAATAATTTTCATTTTTAACTGTCTCATTACTTCCGGGTTCTGACGGAACAGAAGCAGAAGTTGAGAAACATTCTGACAAAACTTTTGTTTTTTGTTGTTTTTTTTTACTTCCTGAGACAGAAGGACATGGGCAGGGAGGACGGGTGGCTGGGAAGTGGTTCATGTTACGAAGTTTTTCTGGATCTTTTGCAGACGAAGGGGACACTTTTTTATGCCTCTTCCACCCTTTCCTGTCTCTCTCACCCCCAAAAAGGTGGTTAACACTTTGGTATTTGTGACCGGGCATAATGGAAATTCTCTCTCTCTCTCTCTCTCTCTCTCTCTCTCTCTCTCTCTTACACACACACACACACACACACACACACACACACACACACAACAAGACTTGATGGAATTTCTCTTCTGTTCTTCATATGCGCTAGTTTCTTGAAAATCATGATCATTCATGCCCCCTTCAAAGACTTTAGAAAGAGTAGCGTAGTTTTGTGGTTGTTTTTCATAAAAATTCTTTTCTTAAAAAAAATATATTTTTTTATTGATTTCAGAGAGGAAGGGGGAGGGAGAGAGAGATAGAAACTTCAATGATGACAGAGAATCATGGATCGGCTGCCCCCTGCACGCCCCACCCTGGGGATGGAGCCCACAACCTGGGCCTGTGCCCTGACCGGGAATGGAACCGTGACCTCCTGGTTCGTAAATCCAAGCTCAACCGCTGGGCCACACCGGCTGGGCTCATAACAATTCTTCAAGAAACCCCATGCTCCCTTTTCTTTGGAGTCAGTTTTTAGAAGAGAAAGCTGTTTGTTTGTTTTACCCCAACCACTGGGGAATGTGGGGTTGAACAAGCCACCTGGTCTACCTTGCAGAGGCGAGCAGTGAAGGGCCGCACGGGGAGGCAGCCTTCTGCCTTCTGCCTTCGTGGTGGCCAATGAGAACAAGGATTGCCTTCCCAGATCCTTCAGCCTTTTCACGATTCCTAGTGACGAACTTACAATGAAGGACAAAGCTCTTTCCAGCACGACGAACACCCTGAGAGCTTGAGATTCTGTTTCCTGAAGGTTAGACCCAGAGGCTGGTGAGGACGGACCGTGGAGACACGTGGTCCTGAGGGGGTGTCTGCGTGAGTCTTACGTCTCTGAGAAGGACGTCCCGGCTTCCTTGCACTTTGACCTTGCCTGGACACCTACTGTGACCTTGCCCTTTGACCTTGCCTGATTCTCTTTCCAGTCACCACTGGACACATACTGTGTCCTAGCAGATATGTGCTTAGTGATTATATACGTGAGTTTCCTTCTACATACATTTGCTGGCGCTTCAATCATCATTTTCTTTCTTTTCTTTCTTTTTTCATTGTTTCCAAACAAGTGCTCCTTCTATAGGTACAAGGTATTTCTCAGAATTTCTGAATTGCACGCCGTTTGATTGGCATTGTGTGTGTGTATGTTTCATGTCCCTACCATCGCTTGGCGTTTCTCCTGTAAGTTGCGTTCACACGCGTTGCCCATGTATGTTCCGGGCGGCTGTTTAGAGTTTGATGAGAAGTTGCCTGGGACAGGCGCGGAGTCTCTAGCTTCAGAGTTGACACAAACGGTAGAACCAGGACAGCGAGAGGAGGCCCCCAGGGTGTCAGCTGTGACACCGTCCAGATGGGGAACCTCCGTGTTCCTGCCCATTTCTCTCTCTGAAAAGCTCTGAACTCTCCGTGTCTAGAATGTGCAGGGGAGATGGGGGGGACCACCATGGAAGCCAGTCTCCGTCCTCCCAGGAAGGGGTTCCCTTGTGAAACGTGGGTGACCTGGGCAGTGAGCACCTGATCCTCACCGTTCCCTCGCCAGCACGGGGCTCAGGGTGTCCCCCCCCCCCGCATCCTCCGCTTGCACCTCCCCCCCAACCACAGGCCTTTCTGCTGACTTTCTCACCAGCCTCGTGGGAACCATACCCTCGGCGAGGCCCCTTTGCTATTCCTTCCGCAGGGCGTTGCGCAACCCGAGCTGAAAAAGAACTTAGGGGCCATGCACACCCATGCTTGCACCCCCTTCACACACAGCCCCCCACCCCCGTTTGAATACTTTCTAAAGGCCACCTTAACAAAAAGAAAAGAAACGCTTAGCTTCGTGGCGAGCAGCTCAAGTTAGTACCAATGTGTGGTTTCGAATTCTCCTCCAGCGTGGCTGACACCGTGGCTCTCGAATGTTTTAGCCTCCACACTCCTTCGAAAACAGCCTTAACAAGAAAATAAACCCCATTCCGAAATAGAACGCCAGGCCCTGAAGAATTTTCCTCTTTTTTTTTTTTTATTAAATATATTTTCATTGATTTCAGAGAGGAAGGGAGAGGGAGAGAAAGAGAGAAACATCCATGATGAGAGAGAATCGTGGATCGGCTGCCCCCCACACACCCCCTACTGGGGATCCAGCCCGCAACCCGGACCTGTGCCCTTGACCAGAATCGAACCCGGGACCCTTCAGTCCGCAGGCCGACGCTCTATCCACTGAGCCACACCGGCCGGGGCCTTTCCTTCTCCTTTAAATTCAGCAGAGACGCCGCACACACGGTCCGGTCCACGCTGCCCTTTTTCGGGACAGCCTTACATATGTGTCTCGGCTCTCGGGCCGTATGTTCCTGCGCCTTTCACACGCCTGCCTCCGTCCCTGTCTCCCCCAGGTGTCCGCGTAGGACTTGGGGATGGTGATGTTTTCCTCTTGAACCCCAAGGGCTCCCCGTCCAGCCCACTTCCTGAGATGCTGTCAGGACGCCCTGTGTCCCTTGCGCCGTCCCGGGGGGAGGGGGGACGGAGGGGCCGCGTGTCCGTGGCCCCAGCCACTTGCCACGGGAGCTTCTGGGCCCCACGCCCCAGGTCCCTGCCCCTGGACAGTGCAGCCCACTCCCAGGTCTGTGATCGCTCTCCCCTGGGGAATAGACTCTCTCCTTTCACAATGGCCTGGCGGGCGGGGCTGAACTCAGACTCCCGTCCTCTGTGTGGATCTGAATTCCCCGGGCCCCGTCCTGCTGGGCGCACCTGCCTCCTCCGAGCCCGGCTGAATGGCATTCTTTCCACTCCATTAAGGGAGCCTCGCCAAGCCGCTGGAGGTGCCATTTGAATCACAATCGTCCTCACCTTTTCATCTTCCTTTAGAAATGGCAGTGGCAGTTCCGAGGAGCGCTGTTGGCCACCAGGTTCCTTTCTCTCCTGAAATGAGCTTATACTCTCTGTGCAGCAGGAGAGAGAGGGGGGGCGGGTGGTGGTGGAAGGAGGAGGGAGCCATCTATTGGGGTCGGAATAGTGTGAGGGACGGGAGAGCTTCCAGACACAGCGGAAGGCATTCGGGGCGAGTTAATGAAATGTTTGACCAGCCCGGCCTGGCCGGTGCAGCTCAGTGAACCAGGAGGTCCCGGGTTCGATTCCCGGTCAAGGGCACATGCCCGGGTTGCGGGCTCCATCCCCAGTTGGGTGCGTGCAGGAGGCAGCCGATCCGTGATTCTCTCTCATCATGGATATTTCTATCTCTCTCTCTCTTCTTCCCCCTTCCTCTCTGAAATCAATAAAAATGTACATTAAAAAAATAAAATAAGAAAGTATGAATCCATGTCAGCAGTGATGATCACGATGGCTGTTATTATTCTCTTTATTCTTTTTTTTTTTAAATATATTTTATTGATTTTCCACAGAGAGGAAGGGAGAGAGACAGAGAGTCAGAAACATCAATGAGAGAGAAACATCGATCAGCCGCCTCCTGCACATCCCCCACTGGGGATATGCCCGCAACTCAGGTACATGCCCTCAACCGGAATCGAACCCGGGACCTCTCAGTCCGCAGCCGACGCTCTATCCACTGAGCCAAACCGGCTTTGGCTCTTTATTCTTTTTTAAAAATATATTTTTATTGATTTTAGAGAGGAGGGGAGAGAGAGAGAGAAACATCAATGACGAGAGAGAATCATGGATCGGCTGCCTCCTGCACACCCCCTACTGGGGATCTAGCCCGCAACCCAGGCATGTGCCCTTGGCTGGAATCGAACCTGGGACCCTTCAGTCCACAGGCTGACGCTCTATCCACTGAGCCACACCAGCCAGGGCTATTCTCTTTCTTCTTCTTTTTTAAAAAAATTTTGTTTTATTGCTTAAAGTATTACAAAGAGCATTACATCTGTCTCCTTTATTCCCCCTTGACATTCCCCGGTTTCCCCTACCGCCCAGTGTCTTGTGTCCATTGGTTATGCTTATCTGCATGCATACAAGTCCTTCGGTTGATCTCTTACCACCGCCCCCCCCAAACCTCCCCGGCCTTCCCGCTGTAGTTTGACAGTCTGTTCGATGCTGCTCTGCCTCTGTATCTATTTTTGTTCAGTTCTCTTTCTTCTTATTCCTCTTTGCCTGCCATCAGGTTCCCTGCCTCCCGACAGGGCAGGAGGACCCCGAGGGGAGAATTTCCCTGTTGCAATAACAGCAATAAATATTTCCGATGCTTTGGAGCTAACACCCCCCTCCCCCATGTCTTTAGGTCATCTGAGGGGTGTCCCACCAGTAGCTAGACTCTCCCAGGATAAGCAGGAGGGAAGCGCATTGAGCTGGGGTGGTTTGCACTGCGATCCACGTCTGTGTCTGAGAGGCTCGGCTGTGGCTCTTCAGCTGGGAAGGGGGGTGGGGGTTCCCTTGTTCCCTGCAGACAGCGTTGTCGGGGCAGCTGTGAGAAAGGGAACCGCGCCTTCCCCTTCGGAAAGGGAAGTGTCCGCCCGGCTGTTCGGTGTGAATTCCGCTGCGGCTGGGAAGTGGGTGGAGGCCGGAGAAGTCACCGGGTTGACAGGCAGAGGCTGAAAGACACCGTGTGGGGGGCACCAGCCCCGGCCACCTCCCCCAGAAGCGGGGTCCAGAGGCCGGGAGGCTCTCCCGGTGCCCGGACCCACCTCCTGGGCCCCGCGCACAGAAACCCTCTCCCTGCAGGAATCACCTGCTTTCTCGTCTTTTGTCAACGAGTAATTTTTTTAAAAAGATGTTTTAATTGATTTTTTTGAGAGAGAGAGGAATGGAGAGGAAGAGAGAAACACTGATGTGAAAGCGAAACAGCCCAGGCCGGTTTGGCTCAGTGGGTAGAGCGTCAGCCCATGGACTAAAGGGTCCTGGGTTCGAGTCCGGTCAAGGGCACGTGCCTCAGTGGCAGACTCGATCCCTGACTGGGGCATGTGTGGGAGTCAGCCCATCAGTGTGTCTCTCTCACATTGATGTTTCTCTCTCTCTGTCTCTCTCCCCCCCCCTCTCTCTCTCTAAAATAACAATAATAATACATTTAAAAAATGCCCCTGACGGGGGATCGAGCCTGCAACCCAGGCATGAGCCCCTGACCAGGAATCAAACCAGCTACCTTTTGGTGCACGAACCCAGCTAAGCCCAACCCACTGAGCCACACCAGCCCGGACCTTTGCCAACTAGTAATTTTTAACAGTCGAGTCACCTGTGGGGCAGAGCGTGTGGGAGAGACAAGAGCTCCCCTGGGAGGCCCCGTGACCTTGAGAGCCGCCACCCTGCGGGTCAAGGACGTGCACCCGCCTGCCCAGGCCTCCGTGTGCTCCGTGGAGTCTAACCTGGAGGAGAGGCGTGGTCAGCATTTGTTTAGACGGTGACGCCTAGTGTTCAGACGGTGGTTTAGGATCCACAGGAAAAGACAGATGCTCCCTCCATCCCCCCAAGGCTGCTGCTCTGGGGCTCATCGGGACAAGAGAGGATTCCTGCACACACACACCCCACCCCAGTCCAGAGAAGATCTTTGCATCTCAGTGGGACTGGAGCCAGGAAGGGGGAGGGATGGCTCACTGGGGACTTCCCTGCAGCCTTTTGGGCAGTTTCATAAATCATTTGCATATCCTGTTCCACAAGGGAGTGCATTTCATTATTCCCTAGAGATGCGATGAGCATGTTTTGACATCAAAACGGGCCGAAGAGTCCGGCCAGCGTGGCTCAGGGGTTGAGCATCCACCTAGGAGCCAGGAGGTCACGGTTCGATTCCCGGTCAGGGCACAGGCCCGGGTTGTGGGCTTGATCCCCAGTAGGGGGCGTGCAGGAGGCAGCCGATCCGTGATTCTCTCTCATCATGGATGCTTCTCTCTCTCTCTCTCTCCCCCTCTCTCTTCCTCTCTGAAATCAATAAAAATATATTGTAAAAAAGGAGGAGGAGCTACACGCTAGAGACCGGGAGGAAGTCTGTCCCTGACTGGCTGGCACCGAGGCCCACCTCTTCCACCCTGTTCTTCTGGCGTTGGCCACGCTTGCTCTCTCACATCCCTTCGCGGCTGCAGCGATCCAGCCCTTTCATCTGTATTCCAGGGAGAGGAGAAGGAAGGGCCGAGTGGCCAGGGATTCTTGTTTTTCTGGCGACCTTTGACTGGTTTTATTTGGGATGGAAGCCTTCTGCAGAGACTCTGCCTGCCCTGTTGGCCAGAAATACAGCCTACGGCCACTCGTTGCTTTAGGGAGAGGGCGGGAGGCGCTGAGAAAGCACATATCCTAGCCTCCCAGCCTCTCGGGTAAAGACAGACAAGTGATGCTGGGAGTATGAAAAGCTTCGGAGCATGGACGGCGCCTGCCGGTTGCCATAGCTGCTCGGCGCTTTGTGGAGTTGAGTTTGAATGAGGCCATTTGATCTGACAAGCTCCCCCGTGTACAGAGATCAAAGGGACGCCGTACGCTCGCCTCAGACGGGAATCATTCTGTCTCCTACTAGACGTGGTGATGCAAGACGCCAACGTCTCCGGCCACATGGGGTTGGGAAGCCGAGATGTTGGCGTGGTTGCGCTGTTGATGGACAGCAAAGGGTAGGGACGCTCACTCGTTCACTCACTCACTCGCTCACACATTCCAGCTGTTACTGAGCGCGTCCGAACCGCAAAGCAGGGAGCACCCCGCTGGGGAGAGAGCACAGCAAAGAGAGGGTCTGGGTCTCGGCCCCCCAAAACCCGTTCTCTCCACTCGGGCGAGACACATACCCATGCCAGAACCCAGCAGTTCCCAACAGGCCACAGAAACGTGGAAAAACACACGTCGGAGGAAGCTGCAATGCTCGGAGAGATATTCAGGTGGTCGATAGAACCTGAGCCCTAAGGCTCAGATAGGTAGTCCCCGTATGATGGGCACTTGGGGCCGTACATGGAAGGAGAGAGTGTGGTAATGAACATACACAGGGGAGAGGGAGAGGGCGGGCGCCCTACTTGTTTGCAGAGTGAGCGAGGGAAGGTCGGAAAATGACACAGGGATGTGGAGGGTCGCTCCCCGCCAAGGGCAGGAGATAGCCATCCACGGGCCGTCATCACCGTGGGAGACTGGCCGATAGAGGGGTCGCGTGGCCTTCCAGGGACGCTGGGCAAAGATCAGACATGGCGTGTCGTCCACCTGGGTGTTGGTGGGAAGAGCATTGCAGGTGCTCAAATCAAAGGTGAAGACGCAGTGGGGTAAATTTTATAGAAACGTATGCACAGCCCGGCCGGCGTGGCTCAGGGGTTGGGCGTCGACCTATGAACCAGGAGGTCACGGTTTAATTCCCGGTCGGGCCACATGCCCAGGTTGTGGGCTCCATCCCCCATAGGGGGCGTGCAGGAGGCAGCCGATCCATGACTCTCTCTCTCTCTCTCTCTCTCATCATTGATGTTTCTCTCCCTCTCCCTCCCTCTCTGAAATCAATAAAAATGTATTTTTTAAAAATATCATGGATGGTGTGATGGTTAGGAAAGCTCTGTCCCACCCCCAACCCTCCCAATCATGACAGGTTATGATTCCTTAGGCAGGACCCACGTCTATGGCATTGTCTTCTGAGTCATGATGACCTTCACCATCTCATCCTGATGATTGCAAACATCGGTCAGAGGAGCTAGGAGCGGGGCCCCATCCCAAAAATATTCTATCCTAGATAATAAAGAGCTAATGCGCTAATCAGACCGAACAGCAGAACGACCGTCCGGGTGACCTTCCGGACAACCATCCAGACAACCTTCCGGATGAAGCCGGGGCCGCGAGGGCCGAGCCCCTTGCACGAATTTCGTGCACCGGGCCTCTAGTTTGGAAATGAAAGAAAGGCTACTTCATCTTCCTCTGAGCTATAAATACAAGATTTTTAAAAATAACCTTTCATCGGGGAATAATTTCAGATCAACAGCAGCGGCCACGCCCCTTCCCATTCCCTTGCTTCTCAGCTTCCTCTCATGTTGACGTTGACCGCAGTGCATTGGCCCAAACGAAGAAACACCCACTTCAAGGTCCCCAGCCCTCCCTCCAAGGCCATTGTTTCTGCGATAGGAGCTCATCCCAGCTGCCACGTGGGATAATCCCTCACGTCTCCTTCGTCTCCTCTGATTTTTAAAGTCTTTCCTTGGTTTTCACGATCAGGAAACTTTAGAAGAGTGACTGCCCGGTCGGATATTTGGTAGAATGTCCTAGAACTTGGGCGTGTCCGACTTACAAATCAGATTCTGGAGCTCTTGAACACAGATGCTAATCCTGGGTAACTTTCCGGAGAACTTTATTATTATTTTTTTAACATATATTTTTTATTGTTCTCAGAGAGGAAGGGAGAGAGAGAGAGAGAGAGAAACATCAAGGATGAGAGAGAATCATGGATCGGCTGCCTGCTGCACGCCCCCCTACTGGGGATGGAGCCCGAAACCCAGGCATGTGCCCTTGACTGGAATTGAACCTGGGACCCTTCCGTGTGCAGGCCGGTGCTCTACCCACTGAGCCACACACAGGGTGAGAACTTTATGATTCAAACCAACTCTTTCTTAGGACTGGGTCATTTACAATACGATCACCAATAATGTGCCATTTAATCTTCACAGCGGAGATCTGTGAGTCCTAAGGACCTAGTGTCCACTCCGCTATATTAGCACAGGGAGTGGTTTCTCCTCCCTGTACTGCATCGGCCTCTCTGTGAAATTCACGTATAGATCCCCTTCCGCGGACGCCCGCGATCACCTCTTTCCTTACAGACACTCCCAACCGCCCCGCGCGCTCGCCTTTCTGTAGCCGGTCACGTCCCGCTTCAGATCGGTGTCCCTGGCCGTGAAAACAGCTGTCGCGGACAGAGATGAGCTCTGCTTGTGATAAGGTCTCCTCAAAGCCGTCGGAGGGACGAGGGGAAGTTCGAGGGGAACGTGAGAAAGCACAGCATCCAACGAGACAAGCACGTTCCCGCCGAGGGGCCCACTGACAACGAGAATCTGGGAAAGTGACCCAGCGTCTCCTCTTCCCGGCCCAGTGCACAGTGCGTGACCGTAGAAAAACATGCAAAAACCCTGGCGGATAGAGACCCGTCCCCAGCTCACAGTTCAACACGGAAGGCGATTGAGTGCGCCGATGAAACGGATAGATGACTCCGCCCCGATAACATCTCAAGATCGTTGTAGCTGTGGCTGGATTCCGGACCTTCCTTGAAAGCTGTGACTGTCGACGGCCGCCACGTGGACAGGCGGAGGGATGAACGGTCTTGAACGTACCTGCTCTGCGTCCTGTGAGCATCTGACCCTCCTGGCGCCCCCTCCAAACGCTGGTAGGATGATTCTGTCTCTACGTAAAGCAGGTCACCCATATGCCCTCCCCCGCACAAGGTCCTGTTGGCCGGGCTGGACCCCACACCACGCTGGGGACACCACAGGGCCCGGCTCCTGCTGGCGGTCGTCTCGTGTTCCGTGACATAGACGTGTGTGAAGATGCGAAGGCACGTGAACATGCCAACGGGGAATGCAATGCCATCTTATGCGACGAGACCGACACATGTCACAGCTTACCGTGAGTTTCCAAAGGATGCTGTGCAGTTGTGTGACCATGGGAGACCCCGGCACCAGCGTTAAGATGAAGACCGCCAATATTTATCATTTATCCCCCATAAGCCGGAGACTGTGTAGGGTACGAGGGTCACTCTGTCGCCGGTGCCTTGCAGAAACACGCAGAGTTCACAGGTCAAGTGTCAAAGATGATGCTCACGATGGCGATGATGACGAAGACAGGGATGATCGCCTCTGAGCGGGCTCCCACGCGAGGAAGCGCTTCGTGCTTCCTGGCTAAATGCTTCCTGGCAGCGGATCGATTCCTGGTCAAGGGCACATGCCCGGGTTGTGGGCTCGATCCCCAGTTGGGGGGCGTGCAGGAGGCAGCCGATCCATGATTCTCTCTCATCATGGATGTTTCTGTCTCTCTCTCCCTCTCCCTTCCTCTCTGAAATCAACAAAAAAATATATATATATTTTAAAAATGAACAGTTTCAAAAGTGAAGCGAATCCCCCTTGTGCCAGGCGCCCTTCTCTTTGAAATGCACTTTCATTGAGACAAAAACCAAACAAACAAGTGACCCTGACATTCAGTTTCTGGGTACGCAGCTCGGAGCCTCACGTGACGGGGTCACCTTCAGCGGGAGACACTGTGGTTTCACCCCAGGTAGCACTGGGGCCGCTGGCGCCATGGCAACCCGTTGCACCATGTGGAAGTGCCTGCGAGCTTAACCTCAAGAGCCACGCCTCTTCCTTTCCTGTCAAGACTCAGAGGAAGAAAACAGAAGCACCCGGAGGAGGAGAAACCGCAGAGCAGGCCCGGCCGCCGAGCTCCGAGCTGTGCAAGCAGCCCTCCTGGGCGAGCGCCCTGGTCAAAACTCTTCTTTCTTTTCTTTTCTTTTTCTTTCTTTCTTTCTTTCTTTCTTTCTTTCTTTCTTTCTTTCTTTCTTTCTTTCTTTCTTTCTTTCTTCCTTCCTTCCTTCCTTCCTTCCTTCCTTCCTTCCTTCCTTCCTTTCTTCTTTCTTTCTTTCTTTCTTTCTTTCTTTCTTTCTTTCTTTCTTTCTTTCTTTCTTTCTTTCTTTTTCTTTCTTTCTTCTTTCTTTCTTTCTTTCTTTCTTTCTTTCTTTCTTTCTTTCTTTCTTTCTCCTTTCTTTCTTTCTTTCTTTCTTTCTTTCTTCCTTTCTTCCTTTCTTCCTTCCTTCCTTCCTTTCCCCTCCCTCCCTCCCATTCCAAAGTTTGTCAAATCTTTGGTAGATGTTTACATCAAGGGGAATAATTTTTATGTGGGAGGCATTAAAGTTTGTTTT
>NW_005873434.1:0-24281 GCF_000147115.1 Myotis lucifugus
AGTGAAGTGAATGAGAGAAACTATCTAAAAGAAATGTTTTTAAGATGAAATTGAAAGGGCAAGGGCTACGCCCTCCATCTTGCCCCGTATCCTCCATCTTTGGGCAGCCATGTGCTCAGCGGGGCTTCTTCCCGGAAGCCCAAGCCTCTGCTAGCCACACCCAGGATTTCTTTAAACTAACCAATGACAGCCAAGGGAAGTGCGCGCCATGGAGATGACCACATCCTGTGTAACGAGACACCCACTTGCCCCTGGCCAATCGGCAGGGCCCACAGTCCTCTCTTCTCCCCTTACTATAAAACCTCTCTCCCGAGCTCTCTCGCTCTCTCTCTGCCACTTGGCTTACCGTTGCATCGGTGAGTGTGGTCGGGGAGCCGAACTAGTTCGAATAAAAGACTCTCTGCTTTTGCATCGGACTCGGCTGGCTCCCTGGTATGGTCTAATGGGGATCTTGAAATCTGGGCATAACAGAAATTAAGGCATCCATATGAAGAAACAAGTACAGTCCTGATATCAAAAGCATGTTGTGCTGATTACTGTATGGTTTTCATATAATTTGATCTGGAAAAATAAGCATACATCCCGAATAAGATGAAGATCAGCAACATATGAGGACAACTTTTTGGGAAACTAAGTCAGCACTTGATAAGATAAGTGCTTTACATTTAAACTTAGAATTATTTTTTAAAAATATACATTTTATTGATTTCAGAGAGTGGAAGGGCGAGGGAGAGAGAGATGGAAACATCAATGATGGGAGAGAATCATTGATTTGCTGCCTCCTGCATGCCCCCTCCTGGTAGCAAGCCAACAGCCTGGGCATATGCCTTTGACCGGGTTCAACCCTGGGATTCTTCAGTCTGCACGCTGATGCTCTATCCACTGAGCTAAACCTGCTGGGGCATAAAATTAGAAATCTGAAGAATAGCTGAAAGAATGTGGATGAAACATGAAACATTGTGGACAGCATAGAGGGAAGAAAAGTAAAAAAGGAATTTTTCAGGGAGTAGCTAAGAAGAAACTAATACAAATACAAACAAAAGCAAAATCACACATGTTTTGGAACTAGAATAAAACAAACCTGTCTTTTACAAGTGAAAAAGAGCCAGATATTTACATTTGCAACATTTACCTTTGGGCACACAATGTACATTTAGTTCTTCTGAGGCCAGAGCTCTATCACAGACAAGATGCTGGTAGGTTGAGGAGACTTCTCAGGGCCCCCTTCACATCCTTGTTCCTCAGGCTGTAGATGAAGGGGTTTAGCATGGGGGTGACCACAGTGTACATGACCGAGGCAACTGTGTTGTGTAGGGAAGAATGGGTCAGAGCAGAACTGAGATAGACCCCCAGGCTTGTCCCATAGAACAAGGAGACCACGGCCAGGTGAGACCCACAGGTGGAAAATGCTTTATATTTCCCTCCTGCAGAGGATATTCTCATTAAAGAGGAGACGATCTTAGAGTAAGAAAACAGAATCCCTGTGAGAGGAAGTACTCCCAGGAAGACAGCAGACACATACAAGATGATGTTATTGATGAGGGTGTCAGAGCAGGCCACCTTGAGAATCTCAGCAAGTTCACAGAAGAAATGTGGGATTTCAGTGCCGACACAGAAGGTCAGTCGCCTTATTAGAAGAGTATGAAGCAGAGAGACCCAGAAAATGATGAACCAAGATATCAGAACCAGAATGCCACAGAAGCGTGGGTTCATGACGACTGTGTAGTACAGGGGGTGGCAGATGGCCACATACCGGTCATAGGCCATCACAGTCAGAATGAAGTTGTCCATTCCACCAAAAATCATAAAAAAATACACCTGAATGAGGCACCCAATGTAGGAGATGTTTTTGCTCTGTGCCTGGACATTCACCAGCATCTTTGGGACCGTGGTGGAGGTGAAACAGATGTCAACAAAGGACAGGTTGGCGAGAAAGAAATACATGGGGGTGTGGAGGTGGGAGTCAGAGCTGATGGCCACAATGATGAGCAGGTTTCCAAGCACAGTGAACAGGTACATGCACAGGAACACTCCACAGAGGAGGGGCTGCAGTTTAGGGTCATCTGAGAAACCCAGGAGCAGGAATTGTGACACTTCTGTGTGGTTTTCTGCTTCCATGCAGCTGGTTTATCTTATGAAGAAGGAGGCAAAAGCAACATTCAGTAAACAGCCAAAAGGCATCTAAGGGAGTCATCAACTTATGATTCCACCTTTGTGTGGACATCATTCATGATCTAGTAGTCATTCCAATGACAATGATTCACTCATTTAAGTGGTAACCCAATTTTATTTTATTTTTTTAATATATATTTTATTGATTTTTCACAGAGTGTAAGGGAGAGGGGTAGAGGGTTAGAAACATCCATGAGAGAGAAACATCGATCAGCTACCTCCTGCACATGCCCTACTGGGGATGTGCCTGCAGCCAAGGTACATACCCTTGACTGGAATTAAACCTGGGATCCTTCAGTCCGCAGGCCGACGCTCTATCCACTGAGCCAACCCATTTAGGGCCCCAAATTTATTTTAAATTGTAGTAATTATACAGACTTTCACTAAGTTAACAGAAACTTTCTCTCTCTTTTTATGCTCTAACACTGGTTCTAATTCACTTATCTGAATTTAAGGACATTAACCAATTTCTTCTTTAATATGAACCTTTCAAATACATAAAGACATTTAAGGCCTTTTCTTTGCTAATCTCCATGTTTCTTTCATTTCATATTGGGAACTAAAACATGTATTTTCAACTCAAACATACTTAATTCTGTGTGACCTGATGCTTTATATTGATGTCATAGTTAACCCTCTATGTGTCTTATTGCATTTCTTTCTAAAAATATGGTTACTACTCTTACCACTTTGTGTGGTTCAAAATGCCTTTATTTTAGTATGTTCTCACTAAATACAGTAATTGTTATCATTTTAATTTATTCTTTCATTACAATTGTTTTTAATATATAACTCTTTCTAAATACAGTATAGAGCTGTTATTTAGAAAGTTGGATCTTGAGGTAGATTTCCTGGAATAGAACTTAGTCTACCATGTTACATATGTGTGACAAAGTTATTTAATCCCTCTTACCTGCATATACCTCACTTACACCAGGGGAGTAGTAAATATTCCCTGCCATGTAAGATGGGTGAATAATTAAGTGAGATGATGCATATAATTTTTCTATTGTAGTTTCTGTGACAAAGTGAACATGTGACAAAAGGGAATTTCAGTTCTTAACATCGCAATAAATCTGTCTCGCATGGTGATCAGTATTAGTATTTCTCTTAAGCTTTGGCAGTCATCATCATAAACTTAACTGGTTTGTTACCTTTATTTTTTACTGCCATGCAGCGCTTCTAATTAATGAAGATCCTTATGGCTTCCTCTTTCAGAGACTTCATGCCACGTAGAATCTTCCAAGAAGAGGAAGATACATATAGACTACATTGATACTAGAGGAGAACAGAAGCACACTACCATTTTAATAAAATAGAAAGCACGTGTGAGGACAAGTGTGCATGTTTAAATGCTCTCAAGTGGAGACGTGTTGCATTATAATCAGTGGCATAAACTTAAAAAAATAGGCTTTATTTAAAATTATTCAAAGTGTCTATAAATGAAATTATCCTAAAAATTGAAAGACAAATTTAAGATTTGAAAATAAAAAGGCAATTAGTCTAGTGGGAGAAGATATTTGCAAATAATACCTCTGATAAAAGGGCTAATATTCAAAGTATATAAGAACTCATACAACTGAACAACAACAAACAAACAGTTTAATTAAAAAATGGGCTGCGGACCTGAACAGATAATTTTCCCAAGAAGACATACTGATAGCCAATAGATATATTAAAAAATGCTCAACTGCACTAGTTATAAGGGAAATGCAAATAAAGTCCCCAATGTGATACCACCTCATACCTGTTAGAATGGCTGTTATCAATAAGAAAAGAAATAAGTTTTTGAGACGATGTGGAGAAAAGTGAAGGTTTGTGGGAAGGAAAACTGGTGCAGCCTCTATGCAAAACAGTATAGAGATTTATAAAAACTATCAAGAATAGGTTACCTTATCACCCAGGAATTCCTTTTCAGAGTATCCAACTGAAAAAGTTGAAAAAGATTTATTGATAAAGATAATATGTATGTATCTTTATGCTTATTGCAGCATTATTCACAATAACCAAGACATGGAACAGATGATTGGGTAAAGAACATGAGGTGCATATACTTCTCAGACATTAATACTATGAAATACTGCCATTTGTGCCAACATGGATGGATCTTGAGAGCATCCTGCTAAGTGAAATAAATCAGTTGGAAATCGACAAGAACCATGTGACTTTACTCATATGTTGAATATAAAGCAGAAATCAACAAATGAACAAATAAATCAAACTCATATTCATAGATAGCAGTATGGTGGTTACCAGAGGAGGAGGAGATTGGGGGGGGGGGGGTAATGGAAGTAAAATGGAGTCAAATATTTGGTGATGGATGGAAACTAGACATTGAGTGGTGAGCACACAACATAATATACAGATGATGCATTATAAGTTTGACACCTAAAACTTATGCACTGTTATTAACCAATATTATCCCAATATTTTTAATTTAAAAAGAAAGTAAATGTTTCTATTTTCAATGATAAAGATGTTCCACTATTACTAATGTGTAGAGGATGCAGATTAAATAAGGACAGAAAAAATATTACTGAGGATCCATTGAGTCTGTGGAGATGGGTAGAAAAGGCTTCCCTAAAATACGAATACTTGAACTATGAGAGGAAGGATGGATAATAGTGAATGAGGAGAAATTCAAAAAGCACAAGCATTTGGGACTAAGAGAACCGAATTTCCAGTTGCACTTGGGTCGGTGAGCTTGGTAACAGAAGGGATTTGAGAGACCAGTGAGCTAGCAAACAGATAATTGGGGTCAGGGAGGGCAGAGTGTGTGTGGCCCACTTTGGAGCATCCTGTACTATTCTTGAAAGTGCCTCTCATGTTGGTAACTTTATGTTCATTTGTGGGTTATAAGTTGTAACTGTTTTTGCTCATCATTGTCATTCCAGGCACTTATCAGGTGCCTGGCACATGCTCAACACATACAAATGTTTGATGTATAATACAGATTGGGACCAAAAGCATCAACTATAACACAAAAAAGAAATCTCCAAGCTCATCATATAATTGGTTTCTTTTTGTTAAATGAAGAAACCAATGGCAATTTCTTAATTCAATAAAGAACAGTTGTTTTAAAGCGGCAGATAACATGATATTATACATTAACTCACTAAAATATTTTTGTTAAATTCACAAACAGACCAATACAGCCAATTCCAAATTCAATTATTTGATATTCTGCCGAACATTTAAGGAGAGTGGAAAATTGAGGCAAGGAAATTAGCCTGAAAGCTGAATGACAGAAATAATTATATTATTTGTAGATAATATTGTGGACACTGTGGTGAAACAACAATAACAACAATATAGAACTATTAAGTTTTATCAGCAAGTCAAGTCTGCTGCAAAATAATAGGGAATGCAATAAAGACACCCAATCATATTAATAACGAAATAGACAATACCTCAGGCATAGTAGATCTCCGGTGAGTAGTTAATGAATAAATTGTTGAACATGGAAATCAAGAAGAGCCTACAGTTATGGGAAAGGGTAGAAAAGAGGTGGAGATTTTTCGGAAAATAATTCTTATTGAGGAGAGGTTCTGGACTCCAATGAGAGGGAGAAGAAATGAGAACAAAGACTGTAAAAGACAGGTTTCAGGGGGAACTAAAGTACCTTCAAAGTACAGGGACTTCATGGTCGTAAGCTGTGTAATACAGGACTGTCCCAGTCTAAGCACTCCAGAGGTAAAGCCCAGCACCCACTTTGTCTCATTTCCTTCTCATCCCACCAGCGCTCTCTGGAATTCAATGACCTTCTCTGAAGAATATCACTGAAGCTCTGTTCTCCAAGGTCTGTCCCTGGGAAGCCCAATTGAGTTTTTATTTGGCTGTGATCGGGGAATTAAGGAAAGAGGCAAAGGGAACATGTTTAAAGTTTCTAGCATCTCAAGGGTTGAATTCTCATAGCTTCTCATTAAGTAAATTGTTCTATTGTCTGCACTCTCCAAACAATTCAGATCCCATGGGGCACAAAGATAAAAAAAAAAGGAAAAACTTTTCTCTGATGCTGTGTCTGCATAAGCACCAAAGTTGGGAGATAAAGTTATTTCCTCCAAGGGAAACACTCCTTCCTTTGATTTGACTGAAAAGTGACGAGGTGTCTCCTAAGGGACGTTGAATGGCCTCAGGAACCAAAGTCAGAAACCAACTACCTGTGATGTTCTTCCCTTGAAAAACCTTTGAGGGCTCATGGATCACTTGGTGTCCACAGTGTCACCGAGGCAAAGAGGTCCTTTCGAAAGAGAAGCAGAGCTGTTCAATAGTTTGGTTCTGTTGAAAGGACCAACCAAATGCGGGCGCTGGTTTTCACAGCAAGATGTTATGTGTGCACCTCTTCCTGGCTCTGGCTCTCTGGGCTGCAGAGCCTGGCATGGGGTTGAGATCCCCATGATCCTCAGCAGGAACTTTTGCAGCTGAGAATTCCCTCCCGACCTCAGCCTCTACTCATGAGTGTTAGGACCGCCATTTTCGCGTCTCCACTCTTTTTTCCCAGTCTGAATGGAGCTTGTTCCATAAATCCTTGGTTATAAGACGTCTGTGCAGCTACTCTTCAGTTGGTTATTCAGGTTTATTGTTCTATATTTTAGTTGTAATTCCAGTTTGTTCCTGGGAGGGGGTGAGTGTACCTTGCACCTACTCTGCCCCCACCTTGACCCGATCACCTTTTCATGTAACTCTTGTCCACCTGTATGTCATCTTCAGAAAAATGTCTCTTCAAATCCTCTGCCCAGTTTTCAATCAGATTGTTTGGATTGTGCTATCCAGTTGTGTGAGTTGTTAACATGTTTTGGACATTAACCTCTCATAAGATATATGATTTATAAATATTTTCTCCTATTCTGAAGTTTGCCTGTACATTTGGTTGAAGGCATCCATTGCTATGCAGATTTTGGCTTGGATGTGCTTCAATTTATTTATATTTGATTATTTTGTTTTTGCTTGAATCAACTTTTTTTTGTATAAATTTTGTGAAAACCTCTTTCGTAATTTTTATTAGTCTGTTATAGGGGGAGAAGGGGAATGAGGTGCACTAATAAGAGGAGGATCCGTGGGACAATCTATAGCTTCTGCTTCTGTAGAGGGTTTTAAGGTCACAACTGATACCCAAATGTGCATTATATTTTCCTAAAAGAAAACCACTCCTGGATGAAAACTACTCATCTACCATGACCGGGAAAATCCAAAAACGGAAAATCCAGATAAAAATGGAGTGAATGGAAGACTCTGATTTTTCTCAGGTTCAGATAGAATTAACCTAAACAGCAACCTCTAGTCAAGAGAGTCTTTGCATGGAGAAGAAGTCCTTAGGGCTGGGAAAGAAGCAAAAATGTCATTTGTTGTATAAACAAATGAAAAAATTATAATGACCTCAATGGTCTGATGTCCATCTATGTATCTAAGCTCTTTCTAGTAACTCAGCCATAGCTCCATACATCTTCCTTATTGTCATACTCTAGAATGTCTCCTGAATGTTACCTAAACATATCTGCAAGTTACCCTTCTTCTCATTTTTATTTAATGCTCAAGCATATTCTCCTATTAGCAGTTTTTCATGCATTCTAGGTATTGTGAAGATGTGGAAAATATGAAAGCTTCATGAATTCATCATGAGAATTTAAACTGGTGTAGCCACTTTAAAAGGTACCATGGTAGCGTCGTAAAAAGTTAAATATATATTTACCGTATGACCCAGTAATTGCACTCCAAGGTATCTACCCAAGACAAATGAAAATGTGTATTAGCACAATGTCCCCAGCAGCATTATTAATATCTCCAAACTGCAAATATCTAAATGTTCATCAATTGTAAATGGATAAGCCAAATGAGATATAAACATACAATAGAAGCCTATTCTTCAATAAAAGAAATAAAATATTGAAACATACTTCTACATGAATGACCCAAAAAATACACCAAATAGAAGAAGCCAGATACAAAAGGCTACATATTTTATGATTCAATTTACCTTATATAAAATATTTAGAAAACACAAATGTATTAAGACAGAAGGTGATCAGCGTTTTCCTAAGGCTAAAGTAGAGTGGTAATTAACTTTAAATGGGTAAAAGGGTATTTTTAAGGTTATGAATGATTGTAAAACTGGATTTTGTTAATGATTACATAACTCTATAAATTTACTAAGATAATTGAACTTACAACATCAATTGAATTTTATGTAGGTAAACTATACGTCAATAAAAATATTAAAACATATATTTTAAAGCGTTTTTCCTGGAATTACTCAGTGTGAGTTAAAAACTTTTGTTTGAACAGGACCTGTTATACACCAACATTCTTTTGCTCATCACTCCACAGTGCAATCATTTGTATCTCTCTAGTTCCTCCCTCAATTTGTAAAGTAGATAATAAATACACATTGGATTAAATTAAATCAAGATTAATTTAAGTCTCACCAAGTAAGTCTTTCCTCTAAAATAAATTATGGCTGTTAAGTAATTTTACAGTCCTTCCTGTATCCCCAATAATTAGTGTCTGTTTTTTCTCCAAAGTCCCTAATTCCTTTCATGATATTATCTTAATTGATCACATTATTATCCCCTGTGTTGAAAGCAGATGCTGAGTCAAGGATTTATGTGCAAACACTTTATTGGAAGGAGCCAGGAACATAGATGAGAGAGAGGGGAACTGATACACAAAAGAAAATATATCATATTATCAAATGAAGCTTGCATATGGCACCTACCACTGTGAATAAGCAGAGATTTCATCTCCAGGGGAAATTCCGGTAAATGGTAAAAAACATAAACCTCAGCATTATTCCAGATAAAGGATGAAAGACATGCTATACTCTACACCTCTCCATCAAGAGCTGTCTCTGATAGGACATAATTCCCTGTCAGTTCTGCTACCACATATGGGGCAAAGTAGGTTCCAGCTGGTACTGGATGTTGCCAGTCATGCAATGGAAATGGTGAAAGGACCTCAGGGAATGTGGGGGAAATGTTGAGAGCATGTACTGCTCCATGCTTCCTTGCACACTCAATTCTGTCAACATTCTACTCCCAAAGAATCAAGTTCCAAACATGTTCCACATAAGTGTAACTCTTCTTCCTGAGGCATCCCCACAGAGTTCCAGAATAAAATGAAATCACATGAGAAAGCAACTCTTATTGTATTGTACTCATTATTACACGGTTTGGGATCTTAGAGGTCTGTCTCAAAATTGCAATAATGGGAAATATAAGTCAAATAAAAAGGAAATGAAGGAAGATGGATGGAAGGAAGGATAATAAAGAATGACACTTCTCAGTTTTCCAGGCGGTAAATTCCTATAGGGCATCTGACGAAACCATCTTTCAAATCTAGATTCCTACTCTGAACTTGAAAACCACATTACAGTTCCTATGTAAGGTAGGATAGCAAAGTCAGCTTGCCAGGCTGTAGTCCAACTTCCTTGCAGTCTCTTCTTTTAAAAAGTGAAGTGAATGAGAGAAACTCTAAAAGAAATGTTTTTAAGATGAAATTAAGACATCCATATGAAGATACAAGTAGAGTCCTGATATCATAAGCATGTTGTGCTGATTACTGTATGGTTTTCATATAATTTGATCTGGAAAAATAAGCATACAACCCAATTAACATGAAGATCAGCAACATATGAGGACAACTCTTTGGGAAACTAAGTCAGCACTTGATATGATAAGTGCTTTAAATTTAAACTTAGAATTCTTTTTAAAAAATATCTATATTATTGATTTCTCTCCTGGAGGGAGAGAGAGATGGAAACATCAATGATGAGAATCATTGATTGGCTGCCTCCTGCATGCCCCCTACTGGGATCAAGCCCATAACCTTGGCATATGCCCTTGACCGGAATCAACACTGGGATCCTTCAGTCTGCAGACCAACTCTCTATCCACTGAGCTAAACCAGCTAGGGCATATAATTAGAAATATTAAGAATACCTGAAAGAATGTTGATCAAACATGAAACATTGTGGACAGCATATAGGGAAGAAAAGTAAGAAAGGAATTTTTGAGGGAGTAGTTAAGAAGAAACTAATACAAATACAAACAAAAGCAAAATCACACATGTTTTGGAACTAGAACAAAACAAACCTGTCTTTTACAAGTGAAAAAGAACCAGATATTTTAATTTGCAACATTTACCTTTGGGCACACAATGTACACTTAGTTCTGAGGCCAGAGCTCTATCACAGACAAGATGCTGCTAGGTTGAGGAGCCTTTTCAGGGCCCCCTTCACATCCTTGTTCCTCAGGCTGTAGATGAAGGGGTTCAGCATGGGGGTGACCAGAGTGTACATGACTGAGGCAACTGAGTTGTGTAGGGACGAATGGGTCAGAGCAGAACTGAGGTAGACCCCCAGGCCTGTCCCATAGAACAAGGAGACCACGGCCAAGTGAGACCCACAGGTGGAAAATGCTTTATATTTCCCTCCTGCAGAGGATATTCTCATTAAGGAGGAGACAATCCTAGAGTAAGAAAACAGAATTCCCGTGAGTGGAAACACACCCAGGAGGGCAGTAGCCACATATACAAGACGATGTTATTGATGAGGGTGTCAGAGCAGGCCACCTTGAGGATCTGAGCCAGTTCACAAAAGAAATGTGGAATTTCAGTGCCTACACAGAAGGTCAGCCACCTCATCAGTAGAATATGAAGCAGGGAGACCCAGAACATGATGAACCAAGATATCAGAACCAGAGTGCCACAGAAGCGTGGGTTCATGATGATCATGTAGTACAGGGGGTGGCAGATGGCCATATACCGGTCATAGGCCATCACAGTCAGGAGGAAGTTATCTATTCCAACAAATATTGTAAAAAAATACACCTGAATGAGGCACCCAATGTAGGAGATGTCTTTGCTCTGTGCCTGGACATTCACCAGCATCTTTGGGACCGTGGTGGAGGTGAAACAGATGTCAACAAAGGACAGGTTGGCGAGAAAGAAATACATGGGGGTGTGCAGGTGGGAGTCAGAGCTGATGGCCACAATGATGAGCAAGTTTCCAAGCACAGTGAACAGGTACATGGACAGGAACACTCCACGGAGGAGGGGCTGCAGGTTCGGATCATCTGAGAGACCCAGGAGCAGGAATTGTGACACTTCTGTGTGGTTTTCTGCTTCCATGCAGCTGGTGTGTATTCTAAAGAAGGAGAAAAACCAACATTCAGTAAACAGCCAAAAGGCATCTTAGCTAGTCATCACCTTAAGTTTCCATCTTTGTGTGGGCATCCGTCATGATCTAATAGTCATTCCAATTCCAGTCACTCACCCATTTAAGTGGTTACCCAATTTTATTTTAAATTGTGTAATTATTCAGACTTTCTTTAATTTAGCAGAAATCTTTCTCCTTTTATCTTCAACTCACTGATTCTAATTCACTTATTAAAATCTATGAACATGAACAAATTTCTTCTTTCATACAAGCCTTTCAAAATAACTAAAGAGATCTAAGGTGTTTCTTAATCTCCACACTATTTTCATTTCATAATAGTAAATAAAACCTGTGTTTTCAACTCAAACAACCTTAATTTTGTGACCTGATGCTTTATATTGATGTCACAGTTAACTCTCTTTGTGACTTACTGTGTTTCTTTCTAAAATGTGATTACTGCTATGACCATCATTGTGAGGTATGAAAATGCCTTTAATCACAGTCAGATCTTTCTAAGTTATAGCTATTATTATCATTATTAATCTATTCTTTCATCACAGTTATTTTTGATATGTAACTCTTCCAAATTACAGTATAGAGCTGTGATTTGGAAAATAGGATCTGAGTCAGACTTCCTGGAACAGAATTTGGTCTACCATGTTATATCTCTATGACCTTGACGAAGTTATTTAATCTCCTTCAGCTACAGATACTTCACCTTCTCAATGGGAGTAGTAAATCATCCCTACATTGTAAGACAGATGTGTGATTAAATGATATGATGCATATCATTTTTCTAGTGTAGTTCCTGTGATATACACTAGACATGTGATAAATGTGAATTTCTGTTCTTAACATCACAATACAGCTGTCTTGCATGGTGATAATTTTTAGTATTTCTCTTAAACTTGGACAGTCATCATTATAAACACAACAAGTCTATTTTTTTTTTATCACCACACAGCACTTCTAATTAATGAAGATCCTTATGGCTTCCTATTTCAGAGACTTCCTGCCAAGTGGATTCTTCCAAGAAGAGGAAGATGCACATTGACTACGTAGATAATAGGGGGAAACAGAAGCACACTACCATCATAATAAAATGGAAAGCATGTGTGAGGGCATGAGCTCATTTGTACATGCTCTCAAGTGGAGATGTGTTGTATTAAATTTAGTGGCATGAAATGAAAAAATTAATATGCTTTATTAAGAAATATTCAGTGTCTATACATGAAATCATCCTAAAGCTTCCAATAAAGTGATAATATCCAAAATATATAAAGAACTCATACAAATCAAAAACAAGAAAACAAACAGTTCAATTAAAAAATAAGTAGAGAACCTGAACACTTTTCCCCAGAAGACATACAGATAGCCAACAGATATATGAAAAAATGCTCAACTTCACTAGCTCTAGGGGAAATGTAAATAAATTCCACAAGGAGATACCACCTCATTCCTGTTAGAATGGCTATTATCAATCAGTCAAGAAATAAGTTTTTGAGATGATGTGGAAAAAAGGGAACCTTTGTGGGAACAAAAACTGTTGTAGCCTCTGTGGAAAACAGTATGGAGGTTCATAAAAAAAATTAAGAATAGATTACCTCATCACCACTGTCATTTGCTCACTACTGTCATTCCAAGGACCTTTCAGGTACCTGACAAATAGTAAGTGCTCAACATACAAATGTTAGACGTATAATAAAGATTGAGACCAAAAGAGTAACTATAACACAAAATAGAAATCTTCCCATTCATCATATAATTGGTTTCCTCTGGTTAAATGAAGACACTAATGGCAATTTCTTAATTCAATAAATAACAGTTATTCTAAAACTGCAGGCAACAGGATATTCTACATTAACGCACTAAAATATTTTTTTTCAATTCATGAACAGACCAATGCAGTCAACGTCAACTTCAATCACTTGATATTCTGCTGAACATTTATAGAGATTGGTAAAATGAGGAAAGAAAATTCTCCTGAGTACTAAGCATCAGAAATAATTATATTATTCACAGATAGTATTGTGGACACTAAGGTGAAAGAACAATAACATCAGTATAAAACTATTGTTATCAGTGAGTCCAGTCTGCTGCAAAAGGTAGGAAATAAAAAAAACCCAACCACATTAGGAACAACATAGACAATACCTCAGGCATAATAGATCTCCAGTGAATAAATTTTTAAACATGGAAATCAAGAAGAGCCTACAATTATAGGAAAGAGTAGAAAAGAGGTGGAGATTCTCAATTCTTATTGTTGAGATCTCTAGATACCAAAAAGAAGAGAGAAGGAAACAGAATAAATACTGGAAAAGACTGGTTTCAGTGGAAACTAAAATACCTTCAAAGTATGGGCACTTCATTTTCATAAACTATATAATACAGGATAATCACAGTCTAATTATTCCACAGGTAAATCCCAGTACCCACTTTGTCTCATTTCCTTTTCATTCCACTGGAATACGATGACCCTCTCTGAAGGATGTCGCTGAAGCTCAGTTGAGTTTATATTTGGCTGGGATCAGAGAATTAAAGAAAGGAACAAAGGAACACATTTAAATTCTCCAGCATCTCAAGGGGCAAATTCTCAGAGCTCCTCATTAAGTAAATTGTTCTACTGTCTTTTCACTCTCCAAACAATTCAGATCCTCTGGGGTGCAAAGATTAAAAAAATGGAAAAAGTTTGATGCTGTGACAAGCATCAAAGGGGGGAGATACATTTATTGCCTCCTAGAAGAACACTTGTTCTTTGATTTGACTTAAAAGTGACAAGGTGTCTCCCAAGGAATGTTTAATTGTCTCAGAAAGCAACTTTCTGTGATGTTCTTCCCCTGAACAAGTTTGTAGGTGTCATGGACCCTTGGTGTTTACAGTGATGCTGAGGCAAAGAGGTCCTTTCTAAAGAAAAGCAGAGTTTGGTTAAATAGTTTGGTTCTGTTGAAAGGACCAACCAAATGAGGGCTGAAAAATATTATTGACATTTCCTGGTGAGATGGATCCTCTGTTGACATTCATGAGGGCTCCACTTATTACCTCTAAATAGAAGAGTAGAGGCAGAAACAATCCTAGTAGAGGGGGTTGAAGAGTAAGTATTGGGGAAATATAAGTGACAAATATAAACCACCTATCATGACTGTGGGAAGGAGTAAAAAGCATATTATAAAGAGAGTGTGGAACATGAGGGGGTTTAAGAAAAATTTTAGGGGAAGATATAGAATAGGTTTAGTTTTAAAGAGAATGACCAAGTTTAGTTCAGGCTTTTGAATACACAGGAAGTGCTGTCTATATAATCCACAGGATGCAGTATCCACTCTAAGTCACTGACAATCATAGTGTGCTGTCTCTTTGATTTATAGAATATTTTGTCCATAAATCAAGGGTTCGAAGTAGAAGTGGCCCCTTCTAATGGCACTTCCATTGAGCCACTTGGGAGTTTGTGCTTCAGATCTCCACAACTCTCACCTCTGCCGTCTTGACATTTAAAGAGATAAACTTCCAGACACATGACAAATGTCCCATTGAACTTCAAGATCTACTTCTGCCTGACACTTCAGGTCCTCATGGCAAGAAGCTCCTCAGCAAAATAATCTGATTTGAATATTTGTGCCATCCATTTGAAGTGCAGGCTGGAAAATGCAGAAAAACTAAACATCAAGACCTGCAAATCCTACCTCTTTTATCACCTCACTTTTGTGGCTCTTATGGCTTTTATTCCTCTCCTTGCTTAACATCTGAATATTGCTTGTTTTGGTATGTCTTTAAAGGGACTTGGAAGCATTCTGGAAACCTTTGTATATCATAATCACTGCCTGATTGCATCTTATTATTTAAATGGAGACTTCTGTAGTTTAACATTGGTGACTCAGGCATGCCAGAATGATGAACAACTCTTCATATATGTAAAATTTACATCTTTTTTAAAGCTCTGTGTATATTCCATACAAATTTATCATCTATCAATCCTGTTTATGAAGGTGTGGGTGAGATTCCTGCCTTTGGTTTTCAACCTTAGCTTTTATTGAAATTATCTGAGAAGCTTAAAACTACTAACTGGGTCTCATCACCAGTTATCTATATATATAAAAGCCTAAGCAACCATCTGACCTTTCAACTGGTAGCTGTGACACGCAATGACCACCAGAGTGCAAACGCTCAATGTACAGGCATGGAAACATGGAACAGACTGATGAATCTCAGAGGGAAGTAGGGAGGAGGAGGGCGGGAAGAGATTAACCAAAGATCTTATTTGCATACTAGAGGCCTGGTGCATGGCTTCGTGCACTGGTGGGGTCCCTCAGCCTGGCCTGCAGGGATCAGGCCAAAACTGGCTTTCTGACATCCCCCAAGGGGTCCCGGATTGCGAGAGAGCACAGGCTAGGCTGAGGGGCCCCACTGGTGCACAAATCTGTGCACTGGGCCTCTAGTTCTGATATACAAGGGTGGGCAAAAGTAGGTTTCTAGTTGTAATACAAATAAATAATACAATAATTAATAAATAATAATACAAGAATAAACTCTGTTTCTCATACTCATAATTTTGCTCTCCCCTATAACTGGACTGGGATATGGCCAGAGCATGAGGATTTTTAAAAACATCCTGGTGGTGGTAGTGTTCAGCCCACTTTGAGAACTACTGATCTGAATCTGATCTTTCTTTCAAAAATGGCCTTTATGTCTTAGGTTCTAACTGCTCATGGATAAATGCTGAAGATCCTAAAGAGATCAGAGCTCAAAGGGGTGGTGGTGTGAAAGATACAAAAAGCCCACAGTAGCAATAGGCAATGTGTTTTTCCAATTATTACTGATAATGTTTCTTCCAATACCCTCTCTCTATTCCATACAGCTGGGCATATGAGCTTATTATGAAGCTATTTTCTCTCTGCTCCAAACTCACACTTCTATGCTTTGTGATACTGGGATGAGGCTCTTGAAATCTCTGCTCTATTTTCCATCGTGTTCATCTTCTATACTTTCAATAGTGGTTGCAAAAGTGAGTATGTTCTTAAAACTCAACTTTCCTTTAACATCCCTTAGTGTGGGATACCACCTTGGTGTGATATCTTTGTACTTCACTTGTGATTGTTATGTTATTGGTTTGGTTTTCTTTGCCTTCCAGTCTTCTAATAACTATTTAAGCAATTCCCTATATTAAATTTTCTTCATCAGAATGCCTGATTGGTTTTTATTTTATTGACTGAACCCTGACTGGTATTGTGGTATGGGGTATAAAAGTATTTTGTGAGTTGTCTGCAACTGGAAGATTGCAAAATGTGCTTAGGAAGAAAAGTGTTTGTAAATGAAGTGTCTTGGCTATGGGTTTACAACTGGAAAATCAGTGGTGATAACATATTTATAGTTGCCGTGTTCTCTAATGGTGCCTGGGGATCATGGATACAACAACTCATCACATTACATTATTTTCTTTTACATTACTCTAGAGTTGCAAAGGACCATGTTGTCTACAAAGGGGAGTTCTCTTCTCTCCCTAGTAATGGTCTGGTTAAGACTTCACTTTATTACCAATGCTTCCCTGTCTTCTGTCATAATAACCCAGTCTTTGGATCTCTTTTGAATTCTACAAAATAGTATCTACAGTTTTCTTTATATCACTTAACTACAAACCAATCTCCACATTCCTCTCAGAGAGATCTCTGAATCAGGAAGCCTGCAGGATGGAATTTAGAAGGCTACAACACACTTCTATCCACATAGATCCCACTCTACCCACTAGAAAAAAAATGCAGAGAGAAACCAAAACCACATTTTATTATAGTTTTCAAGAGATGAGATCACAAAAAAATACATAGAGAATAGATCTGGAGTGAGTGTACTCCTTTCTAGTAGCAGCATCAGCACTGCTGGGACATGGTTCGCGTGGCTATAGAATGGGGCCGTGGTTACTGTGGCTGTGGGATGGGGACGTGGTTAATGTGGCTATGGACGGCTGTACGTGGGCCTTATGCTGATGGAGAAGCTCTCCTGGTGGAACAGAAACCAAGGGCACGCTGGGGATTATGTGACAGAAGGAGTAGATGAGGTCTGCTGAGGTTTCTAGTGGAGAGGAAGTTCTACCCCTTTGTCAGGTTGTCTCCAATGAATTTTTGTTGAGTTTTTGTAGTGTGATGAATTTGGGGCCATGCTGGAAAGCAGATGAACATGGTCTGAGTCTGGAAGAGCCTGAGCACAAAGCCCTTATAGAGATGAGGCCTATGTGGTAGGCAGCATCTGAGAGGCTTCCAATGACCCCCAAATCCTGATTTCCATGTGCTTATCTATTTCCTCCCATTGAGGTTGACCTGGACATAGTGACTTGCTTCCAACAATGAAAATGTGAAGAAATGATGGAAAGTCACTTTTGAAAATGGAGTGAAAAAAATCTGGCTCTCTTCCTGCTGTCCCTCTTTTGCTCTTCAGGTTGATGGGACCCAACTACCATGTTGTGAGCTGCACTGTCAAGAGGTCCACTTGTCAAGGAACTGAGGAGTTTCTCTGGCCAATAGCCTGCAAGCACGGGAATTCTACCAACAGCCTTGTGATTGAACTTGGAATTGGGCTTCGGCCAGTCAAACCTTGAGATGACTGCAACCCTTGGAGACACCTTGATTAAAACCTTATAAGAAGCTCCCTGAAGGAGTTAAGTATTAGTTAGGAAATAAATATATAAAAATCAATAGAATCATAATATATTAATATGATTCAATCAGAGAAAAAATTAGAACTCACTCAATTTAGCAAAAAAACAAAATAAACACCCCCTAAAGAAAAACAAAAACACCTGTAAATCTCCAAAATACAAAATGCCAACCAACAACCAGGCAATGAAAATAAGAAGTTGTCCTTAGAGACAAATATTAATTGATAAAATGGAAAAAGTATCACATACTTGGTATAGAAGAGCTAGTTCTGTATAGGTTTCATGATTAATACAATGCATTTACAGGTACCAAAAATCACACAGTAAGTGGTTAAATAAAAAAAAAGTTTGAATTTTAATTAAGATCCTGAAACTTGGAAGTAAGAAGCAAGGAGAACAGGTGACCTTCCTGCTCAGGAGAGAAAGGACCAAGATCCTCCAGGGACATTCACTTTTTTTCCTTTTTCCCCTTCCATTAATACTGGCAAGTATCCAGAGATTAGGACAACATGGACCAATTGGCTAATTAGGAGATCTGTGCAATGAGCCCCTAAGATCATAACATAGTAAATAATTGGCTGATTCCTCCAGCCCTTATGGATGCTAATCCTACTGGGTTGGCTACATATCTGTCTCCTTCCTTTGTGGGCATATGCATCAGAGGGTCCCAGACTGAGTCTGTTTTCCTGCCACCCCTGAGGAGAAACCCCAAGCCCTTGTCACACACAAGGCAGGAGAGGGGCAGCAGATCCATTGATACTCCTTGTTCATGCTCCAGCCGAGATGCAGCCCAGCCCAGTAAGTGCTATGGGAGATGGTGATTGGAGAAGGAACAGATTGGAATAGATTGATGAGAGGGCACCAATATGCAAAATTTCAGATCAGAGCCCTATGAATTTGGTGTTCTTGGTTCTGGTGGGGGTGTGAGACTTTCAGAGTTCACCTTCCATCCTCATTGGTTCTGGCTCTGGTTGGCATCTTCCTCAGCATAGCAGAAAGTGAATCTCTCTAAACTTGCCCCTAAGCATCCCAAAGGATCATGAAGGTGATGATGAGAAGGATGACATTAACCATAACATCAAGCACTTTTATTGAGGGCTTCTTAAGTGCCAGGTTCTGAAATATATGTTTTATGTATTTTGCTTGGTTTCATCTGTAATCTCTTTTGAATTATAAGTGCAAACATTATTATTCTTTTACATAGAAAGAAAGGAGCATAGCGTTTTATGTAACTCGAAACAGATCATGAGTTAGTCAGAACTGCAGCCAGGTTTGTATCTGGGCAGTCTGACTCCAGATTCAGGACACCTGTCCAGTTTTTTCCTTGGCCAATCCAAACAGTCATTTCATTTCCCTCTCAATCCTGACAGGAACCCCCTACTTACTATTATCTTCCCTGTGGAGTCTTCTGGTAGGCCACAGTGGAGAGCAGAGGCCACATTTGCTGCATCAACTATAAACAGGATGGCTGAGACCACAGGCAAAGGTCATAGAAAGAACTGACACATGATAATTTAGGACAGACCCCTGTCTTGTCCTTGCTCCTGGATTTTACATCAACTGTCCACTTCTTCCTCCATTCTTATAATCAATCTACTCAATTTCAAAAGGAGACAAAATCAGAGTCTTTTTAAAAACATATATTTTTATTAATTTCAGAGAGGCAGGGAGAGGGGGAGAGAGATAGAAACATCATTGGTGAGAGAGAATCATTGATTGGCTGCCTCCTGCATGCCCCCTACTGGGGAGGGATTGAGCCTGCAACCTGGGCATGTGTCCTTGGGACCCTTCGGTCTCTAGGCCGATGCTCTATCCACTGAGCAAAACTGGCTAGGGCCAACATCAGAATCTTTGGGTCCATTCCTATTCAGGATACTCAAAGCAGCTCAAAATGTACGTCAGAGATACCTGTGGTTAAGATCTCTGTAACTCTGCTTAAAATTTCAGAAAGTTGGGGCACAATGAAGTTTAGTGCATGAGACTTCAGAGACTAATAATTTAATTTTGAATCCCTTCTGCTCTACTTATTATTAGTGTGCTATGGGGAAGGTTCTTAATGTCGTTGAAACGTGGGATTGTCCTCTGAGTCGATTCTCAGTTGACACAACTTCACTGAGTAAGGATTAAACAAATAATCGATGCCCTCTATGTAATAAATATGTGATGGATGCATACAGTAAGGGTGAGCTGAAGTTATGATTTCCCTACATTCCGGACATGACCTTTCATTTTTGTTTTTACAAGTACATCCTTAGTATATTGAGGGAAATGACTGTGTATCATTTATTTCTGATCCCCCACCCCAAGCCTATACCTTGTTGGCAGACAGGAGGCATCAAAAACAAAAAAACCTCACGTAAACATTGAATAGATTCTTCTATTGTTTATAGAAACAAAGTGGTCAATATGAATTCCCCGCATTTGACCATACATGCCAGTGTTTCCTTCCATTTCTAGAATGTCCCATAGGAATAGAGAGAAGATAAAACAGTGTTCGTTTGTGTCTATGTCATGGGCTTTTTATGACACCTGTTAATTTCCATGTAATAGTATCTATAGTATTCAAATACTGAATATCCATTGCAGTGGGTTTTCATAAATATAAAAATAGAGGCAGGAAAAAAGGGGGAAGTAAATCTTATTGTTGAGCTGAGGTACATTTCAGGATTTCATGTCATTCCATGCTCTAGTGCCTTGATTGAGACAGGAGAGGCTTCACCCTTTCCGCCAAAAAACGGCATTACATTTTTGGAATTGTCTTTTATTAGTAAGCACACTATCCTAATAATGATTGAAATTCTTTGTTAAAAAAATGAACAAATCTTTCTTGAGTTCCAAACTTCCCTTTGGTGCCACACATGGTCTAGAGATGAATGTTAGATGGGCCATTTCCAAGAAGGAACACAAGCACAGATATGCAGAGATTTCCACGCACTCCACATGAAGGGCGTGAAAGATTCAGGACTCAAAAATCGATCTCCTATTCCTGCATCAGGGCACTGTCACCTCCACATCAGCTAACGAGTGGTTCTTTCAAACCTACTTTAGTCCCAAATGGGAAATGGAGGTAGAAGAACTGATTTATCCCCTTTTGGTTCAGTGAGTTCACCTGTGAATTAGGAAACATGTCAGCGATTTACAGGGGCCATAATGTCACAAACATTGTGGGTTTTATGGTTTTTCTATAAATAGTCATGCATTGTACAGTCCAGTTTTGAAATCCAAAATGGAAAATAAATTGCTATGAAGATGAAAATTTTATGTGGAGCTCTCACGGAATGGTTATTATAAAAGACTTCAAGAATACTTTCAAATGCATACCCTTCTAATAAAAGGATGTAGTTAATAGAAAATGGTTTTTGTATTGGAACAAGAAATATTGTCAATTAGGCGTTAGTAAAATTGCACATGTATCAATTTGTAGGGGAGCACAAGAGACTTGGTTAGAAAGTTGTAAGGAGGACCTTCTGATAAAAGGGACGTGTGTGGAAGGCCGCCTCCCCTGTTTATTGGAATTCCGACTTAGGAGAGACTTAGGGGAATGTATAAGGCAGTGCGCCTAATTATTCCTTGACCTTTCCAAACAAGTCTGTGTACATGCAGACCCCCAGGTGTTTACTGGAATCCTTAATCTTAATCCCTGGATGCCCTTGCCTAGAGTACAATGTAAACACATGTGTCCTCCCAAGATTACTCACCCTACTGATTGTATCTAAAGATAAAAATTCCAATAAAGGCCTAACAAGGCAGACAACAGAGGCTGCTCTGGCCACTAGAGCCAAGGAGACCCTTAGCCCTTTCTTTCACAGTCAAACTGTGTCGGAGTAATCTGTCCATCCGTTGTTCAGGGGCTGCTGGTCAGCCCGGCACCAATTTTCAGAAGTTGAAATATTAATCACCATTAACTTATCAATACAAATTCTCACTTGTGTGAAATCAAGAGAGGTGCAAGAATTTTCATGAAATTGTGGTATGAAGAAACTGATATAAATAATAATATAATAGAAATATTAAATATATAATGTAAAACAAATATTTAATATAAAAATAAAATATATTACATTATAAATATATGTTAAATATATATTTTACATTTGTCAAATTTATATTAAAGTATATAGATATAAATTTATAAACCAAATAAAATGAAGTCTTCCCTCACATAATAATGTGCATCAGTAAAATGTTTAAGGTCAATGTATGTACTGCATAAAGAGACTTAAACACAATGTTGTGGTAAGGAAGTACATTTCAGTGATAATGTATATAATAAATATACTGGTTAGGCAAGGTTTTAAGAAAACTGTTTATGGATACATAAGTCAACATTGACAAAAAAAAAACATGCCCACCAAACCGATGACACTGGTTGCCTTTGGGCAATGAGTATATATAGAAATGGGATTGAATTAAGATACCAAGAAAAATCAAAATTTATCAGTAATGTTTCAAATCTCTCTACAACATGAGATCTGAAGGAAATATTGTTAAATGTTTATATTTTTAATGTGGGTGGTGGGTATTAATGACAGTAATAATAGGTAATATCAATGGAGTATTACCTAAGTGTTGGGCAGTATTGTAAGGCAGTGTTTCTCAATCCCGGCTACACACCAGGACAACCAAGAATCTCACATGTAGAGATGCTGCATAAATTGGTTCTAGGCTGAGACCACAGCATCTGTATATTTTATAATAACCACAGGCAAATATATCAATCAACTGGAAATAAGAATCACTGGTTTAAGCAACTTATGTGATTTTTTAAAACTTTCTTACAATAATCCTTAAAGGTAGCTTCATTATCTCAATTTTACACCAGAGCAAACTGCCCAGATATATTTACATTGTTCTATTTTGCATTTTTCCTCAATTAAATCATAGTGTGATCTGCCAAATTAATAAACTTTCTGGTAGCTGAAGAAAGAGAATTTCAATCACTGTGTCAGAAAGGATTGATATGAAAATCTATTACTAGGCACTAGAGGCCGGTGGGGTCCCTTGGCCTGGCCTGTGGGGATCTGGCCGAAACCGGCTCTCCGACATCCCCCGAGGGGTCCCAGATTGTGAGAGTTCAGGCCAGGCTGAGGGACCCCACCGGTGCGTGATTGGGGCTAGAGAGGGACTACAGTAGGGCTCTAGGGCGTGTCTGGCCCATCTCGCCCAGTCCAGATCGGCCGGACCCCAGAAGTAAGCTAACCTACCAGTCAGAGCATCTGCCCCCTGGTGGTCGTGCATGTCATAGTGACTGGTCGAATGAACACGTGGACACTTAGTATATTAGGCTTTTATTATACAGGATAAGAAGTCTCAGTCTTAAACCTGGCAGTGGGACTTCCTCAATGCTAAACTCCTCAACTATAAATTGGAGGGATTATGATTAGAAAAACAAAACTAACAGTCATATATGGAAAGGTGCTCAATATCACTAACCATCAGGGAAATGCAAATAAAAATCGCAATAGTACAATCATCTCACACCTATCAGAATGGCTATTATAAAAAAGAAAAGTCTCATATGTGGTATCTAATCAACACAATAAACTGATGAACAAAATAGATCCAGAGACATAGAAGCATGGAACAGACTGATAAATCTCAGATGGAAGGTGAGGGTGGGTGGGGTGGGTGGGGAGAGATTAGCCAAATAATGTATATGCATATATGCATAACCTATGGACACAGACAACAGTGTAGTGAAGGCCTGGGTAGGGGGAGAGGGGTCTGGGGAGGAGGGGGTAAATGGGGAAAAAGGGTGACATTTGTAATACTTTCAATAATAAAGATAAATTAAGAAAAAAAAGACACATGTTGGCGAGGATGTGGAGAAAAGGGAACCCTGGTACACTGTTGGTGTGAATGAATATCCTACAGGCATTATAATAAACAATATGGAGGATCCTCAAAAAATTTTAAACCAGTACTAATTGAAAAAGAACTTCCAAATGACTTTTGAAGGACAACTCTCATGCTTGAGTAATCACTTATTTCTATGAAGGAGAGATAGAAAACCAAAAAAAAAAAAAAAAGATAAAACTCATGAGGATAACTATCACATAAAAATATTTTCTGATTATGAATATTCAATTTTTATTTAGAATCCAGATTACACAATTCTGTCTTTTATACAGTGCTGAAAATACTCTAAATAAAGGAACTATCTAGTTAGCATTGTATTTGAATAAAAGAAGGTATATTTAGCTACTTCTTAATTTCTTAAAATTAGGATGATTTTTTCCTAAAGGGGGATGGGTGGTTTCTTATTCTATATATATTTTAAAGAAGTAGCTGGGGTTTTCCTGTGGATTATGGCCTTGT